>NC_139233.1:24166528-24322528 GCF_977018435.1 Lepisma saccharinum | reverse complement strand
CCCAACCAGCCAACACCTCTGTTCGCAAAAGATGGGAGAGGGCCTATATATCGGCCATGAGTGCAACCACTCCACCTGGCCTGAACAAGGCCACCCAGTAATGCCCACCCTCACCCACCCTCCCGCCCTCCCTCCCAACTCATCCTCCCCACTCACAGTTTACGACAAGCCTGGTGACGAAACAGTGTTTTTTTCGTTCTACGCACCGCTTCTTCTTCAATGGGGACCTGGCAACTCTGCAGGACCCCAACTTCCGGTTCCGTCTTCTGTTTCTTCTCACACCGATGATGCTATAAATTAGCGAAAATTTTGAATTTTTCTACTGTCCGGTGAGTGTTTCCTTTTACCTTATTTGATTTTTACTTAGCCCTTTTGGCCCTCCTTGCTTTTATCCATTATATATATATGTTATATATATATATATAGCATATATAATGGATAAAAGCAAGGAGGGCCAAAAGGGCTAAGTAAAAATCAAATAAGGTAAAAGGAAACACTCACCGGACAGTAGAAAAATTCAAAATTTTCGCTAATTTATAGCATCATCGGTGTGAGAAGAAACAGAAGACGGAACCGGAAGTTGGGGTATATATATATAAACACATAATGTTTATAAGTGAGTGAACTGAATTGTTTAAATTTTCATTTAATATATATATATATACAATATTTAGAGGCAGTACATTACAAGCTTTTTGTAAAAATAAGTTTTCTTACATTATGTTCATGAAAATGAACATTTTTCATGCATGTTTGTGTAGCCATAGTTAACTCGGGATAATAAAACAGGTTTCTTACACATAGATATTCTATCTTCTTAACTATATTTCAGGTAAAATATGATTTCTTAAACGAGCATAAAATAGAGAACAAAGAAACAGGATTTGGGACCGAATTTTGAAAATTAATTTATAAGACAAGCAGCTAATCTTCATCAAAACTCAGACATTCATCTCTAGAGCTAAGAAGAGGCACTTGAAACCCTTCTAAATCAGTCCTCATACATGCAAATTAACTCTACATGACTGAAATGCTCTCGCACACCGCAAGGAATCAAAAAAGTGGCATTATAAGCCAGCAAATACGGTACTTAATTTTTTGTTTATACTCCTAAAGTATATCCCAGTATCTTATTGTAATGTTATATAATATTATATTACTGCATCACAGTCTAATTTTCTTCCAACAGATATACACCAGTCTTGAGGAGGCACAAAAGAACATTGATCAGAAACTCCTACCCAAGGAGTACGGAGGAGAAATACCAATGGCTGATATGATAGGTAATCAGACTTAAATAAATTTAAAATTATAACGTAATTACTTTGTACCTCAGTGAAATAAGAAATTAAATTTGGTAGATGGCAGAAACAAAGCACAGCATCTTTACCACTGATGATTTCAGATATAAAAATATAGTTACCATAATCTTTCTCTTTAACTCAACATTAAGGACTTTTTTCCTAGAAATTATACTATTACCAAAACATAATTCCAATTAAACTGGAAAATATAAACTATTAATTTATAACAATTTCTCTGAGGATTATCTCGATAATGTTTCTCCATTCTGATGGTGGATTTTCGGTTGCTTTTATGTACGGAATCCAACACTATAACACAGTTACAAGCAATAGTTAATTTTTCGAGAAATGGTAACTGTATGTATGTACTTCTTGAAATAAGTAAGTAATTGGGCTTTAGCTACTTCTTGCAGGCCACAAATAACAATATTATTCTGTGCATTTCCAAATTAACATTATGATTTGCTACAAATTAGAAGAAATAAAATGTTAATATACACATTACATTCATAACCATTCATTATGCAGTGATCTATTTGGTAGGGAGTCTGATTGCTGTGCAGGAGACATGGGTTTTATTCTCACAGTGGGAATTTTCCCAGCAACTGGTCTCTAATAAATGGATATGCAGAGGCAACTCTAAGGAATAAAGGCAGCTGTACCATGGTGTTGATCACATCACCGCCACATCTTAGCATATTGAAGGGGTAGTTTTACTTTTTTACCAGTAAATGTTTTGTGTAGCATTTTTCGAGTATAAGGTATTCGAAAATATGAGGTTTCTTATAATTTAATGAAAATTAATGTCAATTTTAGCAGGTTCCATACACACAGTGAAAAATGAAGAGCTCAATTGCAGTTCATGCATGCAACATGTTCTACGAATTATATCTCAGGAATAAAGTAATTGTACAAATAACTTTGTTACATTTACTTTAAAAAGTAACTGAGTTATTTTTCAAGTGACCAAACACCGTTTCTAGTCACATAATGATTTCATGCATATTCTCTAAATCTTACGAACAATTTCCCTTGCAGAACTGTGGAAGAAGGAGTTGTGGGCTAATCGAGACCTCTTATTATCACATGACAAAATGAAGGTGAGAGAAGAACTTTTTAGTGCCCAAGCAAGAGAAGGAGCAGTGTCAGCATTGAAAAAAGGAGGCTGCGGTATGAGCAACGACGTCATCGGACTCACAGGAAGTTTCCGCAAGTTGGAAGTTGATTAGGAATCAAAGTTAATCGAGGATATCTTTTCAGACAATGTGAGATCTTCAAAAAGAAGAATGAATGAAAGCATATAGATATGTTGTACATTGCAGAGATAAACTATCTGATATAAAGTGACTACAATTGCAAGATGAGAACTAAAGTTCTAGAGTTGTGATTAACAATGGTGGCAATATAGCAAAGCACTGGTTTCAAGTTAATATCATTCAAGAGCCAACGTATATTGAAGGACACACAAACGATATGCATAATTCCACCCAGCATTTTGATGGAGACCAAATATACTGGAAATTATGTAAATTGTACAATGCTTATTTACTCTCCACAGAAAAGTAGATTTCCCGCTAAATTATGTAATTTTTATTTTGTATTATCTCAACTAGACTGATGTGATAATAGTTGAATTGGATATTTCAATTGCTACAAAATTTAAATTTTGCTGTTAAATGGCAATTGGTATTGGTTTTTAGGCATCACTTTCGCCTAATATGATTTTTTAAAATATAAAACTAGAGTAACTTTCTTTTCACTGGCAATGCTACAAAAACCGAGATCTTAAAACATGTCTATTCTGCAATTTTTTGCACTAAATTGCAGGCTATTTGTAGATATTATATCAGATCAGTAAAATTACTGGTAATTTTAGATAAACTGATACACCATTATGTCTGGACCAGAAGACTGATATGGGGTCAGTTAATCTGTTCTATCCTACGAAAAAATAATGCAAAGTATGTTTGTTTACATTAGTGTTTATATAACATTGCACAATTACACAGACCATCTGTTTGACATAGATATCTAGGCTCAAATGCAGATAAAGCATGGATAAAGTTGTTTGTTCCCTCCTCCATTTCATCAGTTCATCCCATCATCACTATGAACCTTTGAAAATAGTTTAAACAAACTTTGTAGACTATATGTAGAAACATTTTCTAGCTAAAAAATAATTGCTTCTGCATACTAAAAATCTCATTATACTGATAATAGAGATGTTTGCTATGCAAGATAATGAAGGAAAATAATACAAAAAAATTGGAAAATCGAATTCAGTTGTGCTTCACCTTTACACAACTTCAGCTACATCTCAAATGGAAAGGGAGGATGTAATGAAAAAAAATGACACATGTAGCAATAATTAAAAATAGAGCCTAGGTTAAATTAGGGATTTTTGTCAGTTTTATGACAAGTTTAATTTTTTAAATAGTTCAGTAAGTGTCCAAACATTGAATAACTAAGTTAGTTTCAATAGCAGCATCAAATTACAGACTTGAAACGACAGATCTCTTGGCAAAATTTAATGATAACAGTTGAGTTTCCTTAATCTTCAATACTTCCCTACATATTACATAGGTTTGTACACAACACAAGAGGAACATGGTTGCCCTTTGTCATTAATGTTATAATATTTTAATATAAAATGTACATGACATTCCATTTTTTATCAATTTATTTCCTTATAGGTTTTACAACTTTATAATTTTCTTGCATGAAAGGATGGTAAATGCAATATTACTTGATTCATAAACTTTCTTGTGCTCAACTTAGCTTGGTAGTGTATTAGAATGTAAAAGAGAAATACAAAAAAATAATATTGATGTTAGTTGTGATATGTATGTGTACAAATTGTTATGTTAAAGGTAAAATCCTGTATTTACTCAGTGATTAAATATATATTTTTGTTTTTTCATACGCACATGAGTGTTTTTGATATTCCATTCCAAATAAAACATGGCTTCCCTGAAGGCGTAGTGGCAACGTCATCTCCTTATAATCAAGGGGTCCCAGGTTCGATACCCAGTAGAGGCACATGGCACAGTGGTTCAGATGACACTTTAAACTCTAGCTCCAGTCCCGATTAGAACTTAAAACATCAAACTAAAATATGGTTTTGTTTTGTATGCTAAAACTCAAACAATACCGTAAAATACAATTTAAGGTTTTCCACATTTTCCAAATAAGGGGAAAAAAAAAGCAATATGTAAATGAGAGTGCTGATGGTTTATTGACACAAGTTTGACAATTTAGTACAAAATGAACACAGTAAATTGGTTCACATATATTCCAGTCAGCCAAAGTATATATTTATTATGCAAACAATTCAAAACAAAACATTATGCTGCTTCTAATTTTAAATATAACACCAATAAAATCTGATATACTAACTTCAGTATGCTCAAAACATTAGAAAAAAATAATACTTATGCACTTTGCACTGTAATGGACAGTTTTAACTTATGCCTATTAGCACAGGATTAATTAATGGAAAATAAGACACATTTACCAAAATTCTCACCATATTATGCAAAACTATTATAGAACTTTGAGTAAAGGCCGGTATTATCTTCAATACACTTTTTTCCATTACATTATGCACATATTTGTTTTCTTGTTTATGCTACATGTATACAGATATATAATCAACTAAATACAGTAGATAACACAAGATCTAAAAAATAGCAGAAACTTGTTAGACTGTTTTTTGGCATTAGTTGGTTTGAATCCTTACATTCACAATGAAATATACAAGATTATGCACTGAGGAGAGTTACACTCAAATAATAAAAAAAATCCTCACAGCTAATACTGGACTCTCAACAATTGGAATGATGGTGTAACAATTATGCATGTAATGTAATTTTTTCTATAATATAGTACTAAGTATTATTAGAAATAAGGTGAGCACTAGCATCCTTCTAAGACAGACCACATACATTTTTCTTTGGCAAAATAAATAGTAGACTAACCTTAACATACTGTAATAATTTTTTCCCTTACAATTTTTTTTGTAAGGGAAATGGAGGAGGAGGAGGGGAGGCAAAAATCCAGTTGTGGAAATTCTGTCACACATACACTCTCTCAACAACTCTTACTTAAATGACTTAGTATGTTAAACAATTTCAATACTTGCCTGTAACACGAAACACGCAAAAACAAAAAAAAAAAAAATTTTGAGGTACAATATTCTGCAATAAAAAATTCTGAATAAGTTACATTTTAAGCTTGCATTTTTAACACTAAAATCATTGCAATTTTTTGACTGTGTAAGGTGATAACCTGAAGAAAAAAATATTAACATGTCCAATAAGTGTAAATTACTTATTGCAAATGTTAATACAATTATGATGGCATTGTATAAATTACACATTATCAAAATTGTAAACTACTCACATTCATTCATGCAGATCTTGAGTCTCTAACGAAAGTCTCTCTCTCTCTCCCTTTTACGACATTTTTGTACTTCTAGTCATGAGTTACTCGCGTTAGCTGCTTATGCTTACCATGTCATCCTCAATATCTAAATACAATTCCTGTGTGTTTTCTCGGATGAAGGAATCATCGTCGGAGGCCCCCGTGCTCTCTTGATTGAATGTTTTGGCACTTGTCGCACTTCTACTTGACAACCTAGTGATCTTTTTCTCGCTTAAGGCAGTCGCTGCATACTGGCCAGATCTCACGTATTTTCTCTTCTTTCTCGGTGGCTCCTCTGAGATTTCTCCATTTTGCAGTTGCTGTGCTTTTTGTCTCTTCCACCTTTCTCGCATTGCCTTCTTCTTCACCAGTGATGTTGTCCTGAAATAGATGTAGTGTAGATGATTAGAGGATGCTTCATAGGTGCTAAGTGGTGGCGTATTCTCCAGGTTACAGTGTTTAGTACTGGTAAACCAAGTTTTCTCGTGTATTTTTCATAGTTTTAACAAAAGTAATGAGCAATCCTGCACACAAAATATCATCGTAAGTGATATCTTGAAGTTATATTTTTTAAATATTTGACTCGTGATTGACGTACTACTGCATTTCAGACGTGAATCATTTGGTTATGAACATAATTGAAACTTGAATTTGAAGAAAAGTTAGGATCCAAGATGGCGTCTGGAAGATAGCTGAAGTGGGACATGTTAAAAAATAAGGAAAAAGTGGTCTGGGAATGAAAGTAGGGCATACAGAATGGAAATGTTGGCACAAAAAGGAGATGCATAATTCATAATCTGGTATGTCAGTGAAAACACAACACAGATTTGGTTTGTATATGCATCGCTTTGCGAGGATATGAAAAGACTGTGACTGAACAGAAACGGATGTGTTCAGGATGGCTGGATGTCCAATTGGTGTAAGGATGTAAAAGCCATGCTTATCCAACCTATCTTTATGAATATTAGGGTGACCCTTAGTTAAATATTTATTTAATTATTTAATAATTTAATTTAAATATTAATTACATTAAATATTTTTAATCTCCCAACTCTCAACTTTGTTCCAATCCTTGTAAAAGTACTATGCATAAAATTTCAGTTTAATCAGTTAATATTAAAGTGGCCCACAAAGTCCCTAAAGTTTAAAGTTTAACCAAATCAATATTTCTTTATATTAAACTGCTTTCATCTTCTTGATCATGTCTTTTCCCTGAAAGAAGTACAGAATCATTGAAAGAGAATTTCATTTGCAATAAAAATCGTTCTGGAAGGTTATAGAATTTGTCACAAGGTTCTAGAAGTATCTATAAAGTTTCGTGGCCTTTATATAGATAGCGCCAGTGTCACTCAACAACTCTCAGTCAGTTCAATTGAGGTCTTTTAGAGCCAATAAGTCAGTTTTCTAAGTTCAGACACAGGTTTCAAGTTACAATCGGTATATTTGATAAATTTTAATGAGTTCTCATACAACCACCAGAAAATACAATGTTCACGGAAATAATTCAGGGAACGGAGACAAGCAGAAATTAAGGGAAAATTCAACCAGCAGGTTCCAACACTTTGGTGTTACACTGGGATAGCAAACTGCATCCAAATTTATCTTGCATAAAAATAGGTTCATATATTAGCCATAATTGTTACTTCTCACAGCAAAGAACAATTATTAGGTATATCTGAAATTCCAACATCTTCACAAGATCAAGCTGTAGCTATTTACCACGCAGTGGAAAATGGGGCATAGAAGAAAAAGTATAGGCATTTTGTTTTGATACAATCGTTAGCAACACTGGCCGAATAAGTGTAATAATAATAATAATAATCTTGACAAATGTTTGATCTTGATTTACTCTACCTTCTGTGTTGACATCCCATTTTCAAATTAGACTTAAAAAGTAGTTCTGATGCAGAAATGGGTGCAACTTCCAGACCAGATGTGAATTTGCTTAAAAGATTTAGGGAAACCTGGTCAATCATAGATAACAAGCAGTACGGTAGTGGGATAGAGCATGTCACCGAAGATATCTGTGTCAGTATGCTGGAATGTCTAAATGAACAGTTATGTCAGAAACAGCATAGAGATCATTACCACAAATTATTAGTATTTATTATATTTTTCTGGGGTTGTCCCCCAAAAGGAGTCTCATTTTGCATTTTTGGAGCTTTGAGCTACGCTTGCTGTATGGCAAAGGCTATTTATGACTATAATAATAATAATAATAAATAACCCATGGCTCTACAGCCCTGGAAGGGCCTTGGCATATCTCCCTACTGCCAGTCTCCCTTCCACGATCCTGCTAGAGGTGTCGAGTTCTTCAACCGGTAATGGTGTGACATGAGGTCAGCACGTTGAACCGTCAGCCGTTGTAGGAGATTTCCTAAACCAGGTTACGTTACTTACTCGTACCTCCCCAATTTCCTCATGATGGTGGATTGCCACCGGTCCTATACAGAGGACGAAAACCCAGACACTGAACCCAGGCAGACTCAAACCATATGCAGTCAGAGTCCATAAGCACAGCACAGCATCTTAAACCGCACGGACATGGGAGGATGATTATAAAATATATTTATTCCAAGATCAATTTAAACAGAACAAAAAAGAGAACGATTCATACTCGTGAATATACATTCATCTTATCAGATTCTTTTTACAATTGTGGTTCCTAGCACCGCTGGCTGTGAAAGATTACATTCTTTTATTCAAATTAATCTAGCATAAGGCACTAGGTCCAGAAATTAGTAATGCTGCCGTGAAAAAAATTGCAAACCATTCATGGTATCCCTCACCCGAATCTGCGCCAATTGCATTCTTTGATAATGAAGTTCCACTAGGCATTAAGCAACAGATGGTTACTGCAAAGATGACTACAGAAGATAGCGATGCAGAAAATAAAATTAAACGATACATTGTTGGAAGTGAAGACCTCAACCATTTGAAAGAAAAACACTTCTATGATTTTATTTCTGATGGTTCTCAAAATTTTCAATCCATACAAATTTTCTACAGAACTGCCCATCCACTTGGAAAGATGATGTCAACTTCCAACATGGGTTGGAAACACTGAAAAACATTGTAGTAGTTTATGACATGGCAGAGACAGGAGTGAAGCTAATTCAAGACTATCAGAACATCCTGGCCAAGAATGAAAAACAAAAGCAATAAATTGTTCAGATGGTTATAAAACACAGAAAAAATTACCCACAGGCTACCAAAACTGACCTATTGAAGCAGTAAAATCTAGTATATTTTAATTGATATTGGCTAAATTTTCTTGTACATAATAATCCATTGCGCAACAGCCCATGAAGGGCCTAGGCATACCTACCGACTGCCGATCTCCCTCCCACGCTTTCCTTCGTCACCTCTAAGCGTGGAGATCTTCAACCAGTATTGGAATAGTCGGGGGGTCAGCCCGACGTATCCCCAGCCGTTATAGTAGGTCTTCTCGACTGGTCTTGTACATAACTGTATGCAAAAAACAGTTGTATATAAAATTGTCTTTCGATTATGCTTGACTATTATTATGGTAAAATATTGAAATTTTAATGCCTTTGGGGGTCACCTTAAAATAGTGCAATTGAGCTCAAATTTTGCAAGGCATACCTTTTTATATATTGGAACAAGATTAGGGGTTGGAAGCAGAGAATTTCAAAAGTTGAAAAATAAGGGCCACCCTAATGTATATATATACAGGGTGTAACATAAATATATGTCAATACTTGGGGAACACATTCCTCACATGGAGACGACGAAATAATGTTATATGAACATGGGTCAGGAAATGCATCATTGACGCGTTAGAGGGCATTTTCGAAAACGCTGCACACTGTGTATGAGGCGAAAGCGGTGGTGTGGAATGTCAAAAAAGCTGTCAGATGCTACATACCCCCACATCTGAACTGGCAGTAAACATGGTGGGAGACATTGGTGTTGACACCAGGTGAAATTCGAGAAACACGTCGTAGTCAGGAAACGCTTTATTGACACGTTATAGTTCGTATGCTACTACATCATACAACACCCCATACCAGAACACGCAGTACGCATGTTATGTGCTACGTGCATAGTTTCATAAAATCACGAGTAACTTGGTGATTCGATTCATCCTCACAGAAGATAAATTGAAATGTTATAACAAAGTTTTTCAGGAACTAATGGAAAATGATTCAAGTAACTGTAGTTTGTTGTGTTGATTTCAACTTAAGACCTTTACTAACTTATGAAAAGTACTTATTAAACCAATGGCTCCATCCAACGAAGTCTATACAAACATCATAAATCAATGCATGAGTGATAGTTCTGAATTTTGATCAAATACATGCACATGCACAGTGCGGCAATTTGAAATCGATCTTCTCCACCTGCCTCAGTGCTTCCACTAGACAATATATAAATGATGCAGCGAGGTCCAGAGCTCAGTCAACTGCCAGATGCCGACTACGAAAGACCTGGTTCCCAGATGTAATCTGGACACTCCCCCAACCAGGTTCCAATAGCCAAGCAGCTAGAAGGAAGGAAGGAGGAAAAGAAGAGAAGCATATAACCTAACTACCAGGACTGCCCAATACGAGCTTGGACGGTTTCACTTAGGTCGTGGCAGCCTAAGCTCAAGTCTCCTGGGTGCTCCCGGACCTATCCTTTGTACCTCACCGTCTCTTGCTACTGCCTGGACATACCAACGGACCTGTCCATTCCCTTGCAGTAGTCCAAGTGACCACGTGGCATCCTTTGTTCCCAACACCTTTGCGATTCCGTGGGTCCCCCGGCCCGTCCCTCGTGATTGCTTGGGTGACTCCCACGGGCTCACGCCCGTCCCACGTAATTGACTTGGGCACTTTCGCACGTTGTCCCCAGTCGGTGCGGCACATGACTACTACAAAGCTTACACACATTACACACACTAATTGATGCCCTAAATTAAATAAGGTCCCTAACAACCCCCAGGCACCTCACTGCGAGGAACAAATGAATGGTCCCTGTCTCCCCTTATCTTTTGGACCTTCGGAGCAGTAATGACATCAGGTGTGTGTGTGCTAAACAGGTAATTTACAGGTGTGAGTAATAAAGTTTTACTGGTTGACCTTTTCCTTTCTTTGCTAAACCCCGCAAGCCATGAGATACTTTGAGTACATGTCTACGGATGGTTACTAGCTAGCGTATATGGGTACACTTTTGCATCACCTACTGATGTAGTGTGCAGTGTGTAGCATGCTGTTGGAATGTTGCAATTGGGACTGATTTCTTTTCTCAGTAGGTGGTGCCACTGTGCAAGCATTCTGTGGTGCGAACAAGTGAGGAGTATCGCACGAATAGTCAATGCAGAGCTTGTTGATCTTTAGCGACATTGTTGCGTGTGGGCACGTGTCGTGAAAGTGCATCGTGATTTCAACATGGAACAAAAACCAAACATCATGTTTTGTGCACACACGGGTAAAACTGCTACGGAAACATTTCACATGTTGCAGCAGGTGTATGGAAACAATCGTTTATCCCATACACATGTATCTGAATGGCACAAGCGTTTCAGTGAAGAACGGGAGCCAATTGAAGCATCCAGGTGCAGCAAGGATGGTGAGAACACAGAAATTGGTTGAGAAAGTGAGGACAATCATTACTGAAGACTGTCACTGCTGCATTTTATCTTGAGGTACTGAAACATTTGTGCAAAGAATAACACATTTGAGCCTCAAGTATCGGGTTGATGGCAGCTGGCATCTGCTTCACGACAATTCCCCACGTCACAAGGCTCTGACTATGAAGGACTTCTTCGTCTTGACCTTCCTACTGGTCTCTCACCACCAGGCTTCCAAACAAGAATCCCGTAAACTCCTCTTTCCTCTCCCATTCGTGCCACATGGACTGCCCACCTAAGTCTTCTTGATTTAATCATTCTAATATCTGGACAATACAAACTATGTACTTCTTAATTATGTAACCTTCTCCACTCACCTGTCTCCTCATCCCTTTTAGGTTCAAATATTTTTCTAAGGATTTTATTTTCAATCTTAATTTATGTTCCTTTATTAATGTAAGGGACCAAGTTTCACATCCATACAATGCTACAGGCAAAATTACTGCTTTCTATTTAGGTCTAGGAATTAATTCGTGCGGTTGTTACGCACACATTGAAGCTGTAGTTCAAACACAAAATACATAAATACCTTAAGAAAAATATTGTCCATCGCGAGCCACCACTTTTGCCCATCTGTCAGGCAAGTTACGGATTCCGTGGCGAAAGAAGTCCTCATCCTTTGAAGCGATCCAGTCCGAGACCCATTTTTCGATATCTTCTGAAGAAGTGAACCGCTGTCCAATCAAATCGTTATTCATGCAATCGAACAAGTAGTAGTCCGAAGGAGCAACGTCTGGTGAATACGGCGGGTGGGGTAAAACTTCCCATCCGACATTTTCTAAATAGGTTTTGACCGGTTTTGCGACATGTGGGCGAGCGTTATCATGTTGAAAAATAAGTTTATCATGTCTGTTCTCCCATTCTGGTCGTTTCCTTTCCAGAGCTTGCTTCAAACGCATTAATTGTCATTGATAACGTTCTCCATTAATAGTTTCACCCGGTTGCAGCAGCTCATAGTACACCACACCTTTCATATCCCACCATATGCACAGCATAACCTTTGCACAGTGAATATCTCATTTCGGTTGTGATGGACCTGGTTCACCTGGCTTCACCCAGGCCTTTTTTCGTTTCGGGTTCTCGTAATGGATCCACTTCTCATCGCCAGTAACAATGCGATGCAAAAACCACTTTCTTTTCTGTCTTTGAAGCAGCAATTTGCAAATGGTTTTTCGTCTTTCAACGTCTCTGTCTTTCAATTCATGTGGAACCCAATGTGATATCTTTTGAATCATTCCCATGGCTTTGAGGCATTTGGAAACTGTTGTTTGATCAACGCCTAATGCTTCTGCAAGTTCTTCCTGCGTTTGACACGAATCCTGATCGAGCAATGCTCTCAATTCTTCTTCTTCAAATTTTTTTGGCTGTCCAGGTCGCTCTTGGTCTTCCAGGCCGAAATCACCACTTCTAAACCGTGCAAACCACTTCTGACACGTTCGCTCAGCAAGCGCATGGTCACCATACACTTCCACCAAAATACGATGACTTTTGGTAGCACTTTTCTGCATGTTAAAGTAATGAAGTAGAACACCCCGCAAAAACACTTTATCTGGCATGAACTGCGCCATGTTCAGTTGACTACAAAATGCTGTTGTTGACGCGTCAATCAACTGCCCTATACTACGAACAATGCTTGCTGACAGGAGTTTTCAACGCATGTGTGGCTACACTGAACTGTGGGACGATACGCTCGTTACGCCATCTCTTGTCCAGGTGCACGAATTAATTCCTAGACCAAATATATTTTAACTTTTAGTTTCTTAGATATTATACGAGAAGATAAAAGTTTATGAAGAGAAAAGTAACATGCATTTACTGAATTAAGGCTGCTTTTTATTTCCTGTCTAATATTAGTATTACTCCTAAGTAATTGAATTTGGAAACTGGTTCAAACGAGTTGTTATCAATAATTGAACGAGTTGTTATCAATAATTAGATTTTGATTATTACTTAACACTTGGTTTCGGCCTGTGAGCATATATTTAGTCCTTGCTAACTTCCAAACCTATCTCTTTAGCTGCTTTCAAAAATACTTTAGCATTATTCTTAATTGTATTTACATCATCCCCTAGTAAGTATACATCATCTGCATATGCTAACAACTGAGTCAAACCGTTTAATTTTAGTCCTTCATTAGATTCTTTTACCTTCCTACAGCATATTCTAAGGCAAAATTAAAAGCATCCTAAACAACAGAATAAAATATGCTCTTGCATTAATAAAAATTTGGCCTTATTTAAAGTACATTGCGTGTTTACAAATAAACTTAAGAGTGCAACACTACAACTCTTATCTGGTTATTGACTTGCTTGTGGGTTTTGTGGGTGGAGTATTGCTAGAGGCATGCATATTTCGTTTTTGCCGAAAACACGAAATGTGAAATAACACATTGTAGTGTTAATTTTTCATGTTTGTGAAAGGTGTGGGGTGCCTTTTCCCACCCTGTTTTGTCACGAAATAATGAGAAATGAACTGCAAAATGCGAAATAGACTCTTAAACACAACATTTAGAGTTTATTTACTGACGTGACACTTTGTGAAGTCAGAATTATCCTGAGAGTTATGCAATTCACGGAAAATTTATTAATTCTGCTGTAAATATTTGAAAAGAAAAAAATTGACCCTTTTATACAGGAATAAACTTCATACTCTGGTTACTACGTACATATGCTATTACAAGCGGTATGTTTATTTTGTGTAGTAAGTGCAGTTTTTAAATCAAATTTGGGATATATTCACATTTTTAAAACCAAAATGTCATTTTATATACCGCTGTTTCACCGCTATAACAGCGAAATTTTATTTTATTTACCGCTTTTGAAACCGAAATTGACTGTTTTTGTACAGAAATTTTGCTTTTTTATTTACGAAAAATATGTGCCTCTAAGTATTTCATGTACTAATCAATGTTCTCTTTCATAAAATACTACTATTTTATGAAGTTATGAACTTTGTATCTTGCAGTACTTCACAGTGATCCTTGTACCCCTGCTCACACCTATAGGTAACACGCATGCTGCGTTACATGCCGTGTTGGCATTTGTATACACAAATCTTAATCCTCAACACCAAACCCTTTTTATTGGTTCTCATATAGTTGTTTGATGACTCTGTTGATACTGAGATGTAGACCTCAGGGACGGCGACAGGGGTGGGCACGGGTGGGCAAGCGCCCACCCAAAAATTCCTGTGCCCACCCGATTGCCCACCCAATCAAATTCAATAAGTACATATACTCGGGGATATATGAATGATTAAATATTTAAGTGTAACCTGGTGTTCATAACATGTATATTTTACTTGTGAATATTATCTATGCTGGAAATGTTCACATATTATCAACCCATAAAAAGCCACTTTTGTCATTGTTGAAACAAAAATTGTGATGAAATGAATACTTCTATGTTTAAAAGCAGCTAGTAGGCTTAGGAGGCTCAAAATTATGCAGGGTATGATCAAGATTAGATCAGAATTGCGGGTGAACTTGAGGGCTGCAGCTCCGGGCCTCCACTACGTATAGCCTATATATTCCGACCCGGCTATGGTTAAAATAATCTCCAAATAAACAAATCTAAACATCATCTTAGCGTTACTTCCACCAGCAACACAATAAATTATTTCGACTTTTAATTAATATTAGAATAATTTAATCAAGAAGACTTAGTTAGATGGGCAGGCCATGTGACAGGAATGGCAGAGGAAAGAATAGTTTACAGGATTCTTGTTGGGAAACCTGATGGTAAGGGATCAGTAGGAAGGCTAAGACGAGGATGGAGGGATAACGTTGAGATGGACCTATAATAAATCGGTAAGGATGGGAAAGATTGGATTGATCTTGCCCAGGATAGGGACAGATGATGGAAGGCTTGTGTTGCTGCAGCCATAAACCTTCGGGTTTAAGTATACTATAGAGCAGGCATGTCCAACGCGTCGATCGCGATTGACCGGTCGATCGCGGGGCGTTTTGTTGGTCGATCGCAGTTATCTATTGTAATTATACCAATATACGTTATTTGAATTCAAATTCTATAATGTATAGTGGCTGAGTAGGTACAAATTTTTGCAAAGATGAAAGATTAATAGTAGCTCACTGCCTGTTGTGAAAATAAAAAGTAGATCACTGCTTGATTGAAGTTGGACATGCCTGCTATAGAGTATAATATAATTTTAATTAGCTCTGCATTGAAATTCCAGAAGTGTCCCTTTTTTCATTACAATTTTTATATATCTGTCATCAAATATCAATATGGTATATGAAATATCAACTTTATATTCGTTCTACTAATAAGAAGGAATCACAACAATCACTACAATACCGAAGTGAATAAATTTTAATAAATCAGTTATATATGGAAAAAGCTACAGAATTATTCAATTGCTAATGAGTGGCTTATCCTATTTAGAAATCCTCGTTCCACACATAAATTCTGTCACATGAATCAGCCGAAAATGTCAACAGAATCTGTAGATGCAGCTGAAGTAAAGAAAAACGTTATGTCACGAAGTATATAGAAGACGATTTTGTTAGTTTGTTTCTAAGCCCACTTTCATGCTCAGATAGGCTAATCGGTACTAAACCTACAGTTTAACGTGTAGTCCGAATCAGTGTGCATTGTGCTTCCACCAGAGGAGAGGGGAGTCAAACACAGGACCTCTTCATTATAATGCGACAGCGTTATGCCATTGGGGAAAAATATACAGAAAGAACTCGCACCAAACGTGGCATTTTATCACCACAGAAGATGCGTCTATTTTAAGAGGGTGATTGCCTGAGACAAATATTTGAGACTTTCGGAAAACAACGTCATTGTTCACGGAATTAGCTGCCTTGATCCACTAATGAAACGCTGTGCGATTGAAATTACTACCGCAACTTTCTAAGAGGTATAAACTAATGAAACTCCATATTTGGAAGAGTAAGTTCTGGTTGATTTGTTTTATTGTAAGTCATTTTTCTGCTAATTTTAATAATGACGATGTTATAAGGTTCAATGGTGATTAGGTGAAAGTAACGAAGGGGCGAAAACAAACACACGCTGACACTCAAAATACAGACCCTCATATATTATTACTTTGACAGTGGTTCCAGGCGCCAGGGACTCGTTGCCCTGAAAAAATAAAGTTTGCAGGGTATGCTGCACAGGATAGAGGGTGACATTCTAGTGTGTTCGAAATGGTCACGCCATACAACCCAATGAAAAATAGATGAAGTATTACTGGTACGATGATCAACTTCGATGAATTCCTTGTGTCCTAAATCATTTTGTTACCTCAAAAAATATGTTCATGTAAGCATACGTGTATTGCTTCTCCCGCATTAGTAATATGACAGTTCTTCAGAAAACGAATAGCAACTTAGCTAATAATCTCTAAAATTCTGAACAGATTTCTCAATCTTACTTGTTTATTACTTATGACTAGTGATATTTTGTCAAAATAGCCTTTCATTAGCCTAGGGATACTTAACGGACAATGAACAAATAATTTGTTTTCCGTGTGTGTTTTAAATCATTCCTAATAAGACGTTCATTTTAATCCAAACATTCAGTGGCGGCGATTAGGAGGAGCGGGAAGTGGGGGATGCAGTTCCCCAGCCACATTTTGCCACTTTTTCCCCCGCACTATGGCCTCTTTATGCTAAGCCTTTTCTACCAAGAAAACGTATATTCAGGGGTGCCCACAGGGAGGGTTATGGCGCAGGCTGCGCCATCGTGATTCTTTGGGGGATTTTTTCCCTTCAAATAATGTAAAATTGAACATTTATATATTTTTCCAAAATACACCTTAAATTCACCATATTTAATCCATTAGATGAAGAAAAGAAAGCGTTTATGGTCATTATTGAAGGTGCGAGGAGGGGGAAGGGAGTAAATATCCAACTCTTATATATTAGGCCTTAATTGACAGGTGGGTTCTGGGGGGAATTCTGAATTAAACGTTGGCGGGGACAGTATTCAACTCTAAGTCTTAGATTATGGCGGGTATTTTAGTTAGAGGGGCAATGGGCATTAAGGTATCCAATTCTTGTGTATTACTATTGTCTTAGAATGTTGCAGAAATTCTGGTGTGGAGACTGAGAATTAATTTTTTGGAGGAAGCAATATCCAGTCTTCAATATCAACAGTAAGTCTAAAATTGGCATGGACATTTTTGTGGTAGGATTGAGTATTAAATTTAAAGGGGGAGATAGGAAGCTTTTGATAAAGTGTTAAATCTTAGATTGTCAAGGGATTTCTGTACTGAAGAGAGAGTTTGAACATAAAATGTTGGAGACTGTATTAAGCGATTTGGTATCCACACGTTTTCTACCCCGAACGTGCCAAAACAGAAGTTGGAAAAGACTAAATATCCCGGGATCCTAAGAAAGTATTGACACCCCGTTAAATTAATATTCTTGAAAGCCTGCAAAGAAATGGATGTAAAAATGTTCTTGCTTGCTTCGCTCGCAATAATGTGTTTGTTACAACAATGCGTGTTTGGCACTTTACTAAGGTGGATGTGAATTTTTATGGTATAGCTGCATTACAAGACATGAGTGATATTCTCCATATTCATGAGTAACATCACTTCTTAAAATATAGTGCTTAGTGTTGGTATACTGCTTATTTTAAAGCAGGTGCATCATTTGTAACAAAAAGCTAAGAAAAAGTTACTTTCGGTGTAGGGATTACGATATAGTTTCAGGGCGCAAATGATATGATTTGGGGGTGGGGACGGATGACATGGACATACTTTTTGTGGGAATGCGCCATTGACCTTGGGGGGATGGGCACCCCTGCGTATATTGCCCTTGCCCCTGAAATATTGGCACCCAATCGCTGCTACTACAAACATTAAGATAGATTTGTCAGTTGTACAAACCTTGTAAGCTAAGAAAAGTGACCCCCAAGGAGTAAGAAAACTCTTTCAGTCAAAAACTTATACGATGAAAATACTATGCTCAGGAACATGCATTTACATTACGAGTAACTTTACGATTGTCTACCATCGCACTTTCTATCATTGTCGCCGAATACATAAAATCAAGAATGTGCCTTGTATTTGCAAAACAAGCTTAAACCTAATTCCCATTTATTTCACTGAATTAACATGCATGAAAGAATGTGATTAGAATGTATGTCTGGGGTACGGCTGCGCATGGGTAAAAACACTTCCTTGAAATAATTGTGTCCATCAGAGATAAAACTAAAGGAAATGGAACAAGGTGCGAGAATAGATTAGAAAAGAATAAAGAGGAAAAAAAAGGAAAGGGAAAACAAGTAAGAGGAAAATCGGGAGTGTAAGAGAGAGGGGGATACATACGTCTTACATTTATACTGCCCACCCTAATCTATCACTATGGAGCTTCTGCCCACCCGGTCGAAAATTTCTGGCGCCGCCCCTGGTAGACCTGTCAGACTGATAGCACTGATAACACTCAGTACGGCAAAATAAGGAGTTACCAGCTAGCACAAACTTGACTGATCAAAAGTATTGTTAAAACCAGGATAGTTCTTTGCAAAAGCCTATTCACATGTAAGGTAAAGATAAAGTTCCCCGTGCACATAGCTCCATGCCATGAAGGCACATTTAGGGGAAGTGAGGGTATAGCCCCACATATTCTCGATCTTGGCCATTTTGGAGGTGATGTGATCAGCACCACACTCCAACCACCTTTACCCCCATTGATTTTAGGCTGGGTGAGCCCGAGCCGATTTATGCGAGGACAAGCCTGGAAAAATTCCCACCCTGGGAATCGAACCCAGATCTCCTGCATGGCGGTCAGACACCCTACGGACTAGACAACCATGGCTCTATTCACATGTAATTATCAAAACTTACCTTGTTTGTCTCCTTCCCTTCTTCTGCTGTTCCACAATCTTAAGGTGTTCGTCAATATTTAAGTCCTCATCTAACTGTTCAGCATCGCCACTTTCATCATCCGTATCCACAAGAGATCGTCCTTGGATGGGTCTCACTTCCTCTCTTTCAGAGTCATCACAGGAATCATCGGACGGTCGTTTAGAAGAAGCCACGCGACCAACATCCTTTGTGAATAGTCCTTCATTAATCTGTGGGCTGTTACAGAAAACACAATTTGACAATTTGCATTATCCAAAATTCTTGACTTTTACTTAACCTTTTTCTTCCTATTTCTTGCCATTTATTTAATCGCTCCTACTTAGCTATAGTTGGAAATGAACACTAGAACGGTGAAGGATCTGATACCCCTAGAAGAGCGGAAAGTGGTCATTTTGACCCCTCATAAGAAATGTATTTAAAAATTCTAATTAAGGCCGAATAACAAGGAACTGGATATCCAGTTGCTTGGCGCTGCATGTGATGGTTGCCTCGCTGGCTGCTTGACTGGTTTGCAGGAATAGGACATGTTCTAATTGCTACTGGCTTTCCTCGATTGTATTCTGTGGAACAGCCAATCAGAGCAAAGTTTGGCCATGTGAAGATAATCTGCGAGTTTGCAAAGGGGAGTTTTTTGTATGTGGTTTCAGAGTGTTGGCTGTTTTTGTTAGTTTCTCGATAAAAAAAAAGGAAAGAGATGACGTGCAGTGCATTCGTGTTCAGTTCATTAATATTTAGGTATTTATGAAAAGCAACGAGATGGGTACGTGACAAATATGATTAGCCGAAAATGAAAATCGTTATTATTACAAGTGTATTAAATTAAATGTTTGATTTTCTTTTTAAATTTGTGAATGAATCCTGCAAAACTCATGTGTGAATATGCATACCCGAGTTAATTAAAAAGCTTGTTCGGTATGCATTGATTATCATATTTTTTTCGAGCCAATCTCTAGTCCATACTTTTATTTTTTAATTTTTAATAAAAGCACAAAGCAGTAATTCTCCTACAACATTCTTCAAATTACTCGTCCATCTTTACAGATTGTCTGCTCTGCGCAAGTCTTATGGGAACAAAAGTATATTGACAAGTACGGCAACAAGTATCGTGTGAGGTGAAAACTAGCAAATGGGTAGCCAGTCCAGCGCAATTTAGGGCATTCCTACTGGAAATCCAGTTCCGTGTGATTCAGGCTTTATTATAGAATGGGAACGTATTTTTAATTTATATTATTTTCCTGTGCTTTATGTATTATAATCAAAGTGTTTACGTGGTTTGTGATACATTTTGATTATAAATAAAAAATTACAATCATAAACATCTGAACACTCCAGAATACGCAACATTTCACAATGAGAAACTGCTACTTGATATGACATGTTTGTAGAGGTCCTTCCAGGTCCAAGAACACTACCTACATGACAACATGTAAACTCTGACAAGTGGGGTACATGCTAAAGACAGGATGACACAGAAACAGCAACCTAACGATGATATTGAGGCATGCATAAATGAAACTTTACAGGGGTCAAATTGACCCCTCCCACTGTTCAAGGGGTATAACATAAAATTTTACAAAAATAAATTAGATTTTGTAGATTTCAATGTACCACCTTAAAAAGGACAAAGAATTACGAGAAGTCACAAAAATTTCGGGGAAAAAAATAGAATAATGGGACAGTTATCAAAGAAATGGTGAGGGCAGGGGTCATTTTGACCCCTCCAGCCACTCTAGTGTTAAGAAAATAGATATTTAAAAGAAATCCCCTACTACAAGGTCAGTTAAGATGAAAATTGAAATTGTACTTTAATAAAAGATTTATACTTGCTTTAATTATTGATGCATGTAAAAATTAATGCTTCAGATTTTATCGAGGATGAGGAATGACCACATTATTTAATATTTTTACAAAACTTCACACATACAAGAATGTAACTCTTAAGAAATAAAGTAAACAAATCTTAACCACAACTCAATACAATTTTAGATTTCCTAATATTCAATTTTATCAAATTCCAGTACAGGTATTATAACAATGAAAATTCACTGTACTGTAAAAAAATAGCAAAAATTCTTAACCACAAGCATATTTCTTTACTTTTTATTAGGGATGGGATCGATTAATCGGTATCGGCCGATATAGGCATATTGGTTTATCAGTAAAATTACCGATTATTTTACCGATCCGATATATCGATAAATATGTGATAATTTAGAGCAAAATTCTGCCATTTTGTTGTAATTTTTATGGATAATCTCCATGCCTTACTTTCTAAAAAATTAAATGTCTAAATATGCAATTTATTTTGCACTGCAGTCACCTGGAAACACATTTATTAAGGAGGTCAATGAAACTTTCAGGTTCTTCAAGAAACACTCCATCAATTTAAAGTTATCACATTCCTGCAATATCCTTTCAATAATAAACACAAACAACTGTGAATGAAATAAAACTGTGTGCATGAAATATATATTTTTAGGTTGACATTCATTTTCCAGAGAAAGAAACACGGCCTCCTTTACCCCAGTTTCTGTGCATCCATGTAAACATTATATAAAATTCTATGCTCTAAAAATTTGCTTCAATGATATTTTGAAGCTAGATTCTTAGATTTTGAGTTAATTTGAAAAATTTTAAATCTGGTAGCCATTTCAAAAAATTTCAGAAATAAGTACATATTTTCAGAAGGAATGAAAAAGCCATCAATTTTATTTATGGGTAAGTTAGATCATATACCGTATTTACTCATGTATAATGCGCACTTTTTTCCCAAATTTTTTGCACCCAAAATCTTTGGTACGTATTATGCACGGAATATTTTTTTATGTTTACAGAACCCTATCATGTTATATATCGTTGTAATGCTTGAATTCTGTAGTTTCTGAATATGGCAACACTATTGCATTCAAGGTGGCGACACTAATGTGCAATGCAGTTGAAATAAGCTCATCACAAAATGAAGGAACGTTCTGATTTTCATGGTACTTTGGATGAAAGAAAAGAGAAAGAAAATAATATTTAAAATGTATTACTGGCCAAATAATATGACATATATGGATTGAGGAAATGCTTTAATGAAAGAAATCTTGTTCTCCTAACTGCTAGTTTGACGGTCCTGAAAGTATATATTTTGAAGTTTTTTTTTTGTTTTTTTTTTTAGTTTTTTTTTTTTAGAACAATTAAAGAGAAAATGAGCAAAACCACGCATAAAAGTTTAAAGGCCATTTTCCACGATTTTTCACTTTGTAATATAATGTTCTGCGACACAAGAAAAGCAGTGTCGTTCTGGCAGACTTCAAGCATGCACCTCCCATCACATGCGATGTGTATCAGCGGTATTTGCTGGGTGAGAAATAACAGAAAATAACTTCCTGAGCACTGCAAATCCATAATGTAATTTTGATCTCCCTTTCTACTATTACAGAATAAATAAGGTGGTTAAAGAATGAAAACTTTGGGATGTTACACAGTGGAGGGAGAGGGGGAGGTAGGTTGGGTTGGTGACTTACTGTTTACAAAAGAGGATATTCTCCTCTTGGTTCACATAGCAACAGCTGACTCAATGAATAGGTATGATGGGTATGATGTTATTATCTCTTGATTGGCATAGCAACAGCTTTACGACCTACAACTAAGAAAGCCTTTTCTTGAACCTGGATTATAACGCGCATTATACATGAGATACATTTTTGGTCACTTCCCCCCCCCCCCAAAAAAAAAAACCAAGGTGCACATTTATACACGCGTAAATACGGTATCTAAGTTCACTTTAAAAATATTTTTGTGGATGTTGCACCTTTCCCTTTCAACGATAATTCAAATTTTAGTAAACCATGTTTTTGTTTAAAAAAAATCAGATAATAATATTTTATTAATTTATTAGTGTACTAAAATATAATGTGATATGTTGACATATTTTTTTCTGGAATCCTTATTGTTTGGTTAACATTGTTGTGAAGTTTCAAAGAGATTGAATAATATATAAGGGAGGTAAAATTACTTTTCCGAATGTAAGGGATCACTGTAAGTTTGAGGGCTATAAAAATGAAACCAGTGAAGTTTGAGACAAAAAAAATTATGTGGTTTCTCACCTCCATGAAAGGATTAAATATGCCAAGTTTCATCAAAATCTGAGATCATGGGTACCATGGTCTGGTTGAACTGACATGGAATGACCGGCATGCGAGCAAATGCAGCAAGACAGTACATGCCTGGCGAAGCCACCAGACAGGTCGCGAAGTCGATCGCAAAGAAAATTTGCTCGAAAAAATGAAAAGTAAACTTATCAGAGCAATTAAAAGTTGTTCAAAATATTGATTAGCCTATTGATGACCGCTGCTCCATAATGTGGAGATCATGCAAAAAGCATCATCATAAAAAAAAAAAATACTGTATTGATTCGTTATTTGGGTGTCATGAAATCATATGTATATTAAGTATATTATTGAACAAAAAAAACATCATTATTAGTTCTAGAGATATGCCGTGTTTAGTGCTGTCACATGGTGCTGGTTCACATTATGGTTCCCCCTAGATCTAACCTGTTTCTATCATGACCAATTGTACCCAGCCTAACTCCTTTACATTTTATATGAGGTGTTATGGGACTTTTGAATCACCCTGCATATTCCTACAACCATGCAAAGTTTAGTTGAAAATAGGCTGATACTTCTTGAGAAAAAAATAACACTAAAAAAGCAGCAGTGTTGCCAGCTTATGAAAACTATTTCCGTAATTTTACTACTAGCATCAACACTAAGAATGCTGGATGGACCAAATTTGGACGGAAGCATGACAAAAGACCTCTCTTTGAGGACATATAATCCTTCAATTTGCAAAAAAATAATTAAAAAAAAATAATTAAGAAACATTTTTGAATATTAGGTCTTTGCCCTGGGCCCATAATTGTCACATGTTGTTAAAGTGCTCTTTTGTTCTCATTATTACATGTAAAAGTTAAATATATATATCAGGAATATGTGGTGGTTGAGGAGTTATATAAGTATCGCATAATACTCATATGAAAACAAAATATTTTTTCAAACTTTACTGTTTAATAACAGTAACAATGGATATAATGTTTTGTAATTCGGGTATGTCGTACCTTCACATGTATACTAATTAACAAAAAGACAACTGATATATCATGTGTATAGTGTATTTCAAGATATGACACGTTAATTGCTGACACGTGGTGCTGGGAAGCCGGCTATACGTCCGTCTTTTTTCCAACGAAAGTGAAGACCTTTTACCATTTGTCCACTAAACGCTAATAATGTTGTCACAAGATATAAGTTTCACATTAATTATAAAAAAATTAAAAGTAACTTACAATCTGTTGGTCATGATTGAAGGGTAATAAAACAAAGATGCAAATCTTCTCCAGAATAACTCTTCAGCATCTTCGGCACTCAGCCTCTTGCTTGGACTGATATAGGGGTTAATTTCATCTTCACTGGGGTCTTCTTCACAGTCACAAACCCTATTCATAGAAGCAAGCAGGCCTTTCCGAGACAGCAACACTCCTCGGAATCCGACGCATGTGGTGTGGTTGGGTGGACAAAAAACCATCTTCTTTACTCCATGATGTAACACTTGCAGAGTGCCAGTGTCATAACACAAATTTCTTTCAACTGGACATCCTTGATATTTCACAATACCGTTCACTGTGGTCTGCTTCGAAGTGTCACCTTCCAAAATGCACGACTGACTGCCTTCTTGTGATGTGCTTGGTTCAGGCTCGGTATGTCCGTTATTTACAGTGTTGCTTCTTTGTTTACTAGCAGCACGTTCTCTCAAGGCCAAAGCCAGGCTTATGTCACTTTCCTCAAATGCCACATCATCTACTATCAGATGCTGGTTCTTAGGGAAATAATAATCAGTCCCAAAATAAGTTGTCAAACTATCTGTCTTCTCGGCCCACAACTTCACCTCATGATATGGATAATGCACTGCAACAAAATAAAAAGGTACACATTTAGATTGAAAACTAACAAAGACAGATATGTTTTTACACAAAATAATGCACCTACAGTCCGCCTGCTTGGTCATGCAGTCAAAAGCATCAGAATTTGGGCTCAGGACACACAGTGGTTCAAGCCTACCGCTGAGAAGAGTACAATTTTGTCTTGCCCCATGGCCGTGCAGCCTAAGGTGCAAGCTTGCGCTCTGGCTACGGGACACACACAGGTTCGAGTCCCATGGAGGAAACAAGAACTTTTGTCCTGAGATTTCAGCCTGTGTATGGGACCGCGGCCACTAAAGGTAAAAAAAAGGTAAAGTGCTCCCCTGTGCAAAGCACCATGCCATGAAGGCGTATAGGGGGTGTGGGGGTAACGCCCCACACTTTCTTGATCTGGTCGTGAGTGGGGGTGATGTGATCAGCATCATGCCCCTGACCGCCTTTACCCCCCAGGGTTTCCCCCAGGTACCCATGTTATTCGACGCTGGGTGGGCGCCGGGGCTGCTTCCATCGTTAGAAAAGTTCCCGGGGATCGAACCCGGGACCTTTAGCATGGTAGTCAGACGCGTTACCGACTGAGCCACCGCGGCCACTATCACGAGGAAATTAGTGCACTACGAATAAGTAGCATAACCCGGTCACAGAAAACCTGCAACAACCGCTGGGGGTTTGTCGTGCTGACCTCATGTCACCCTGTAGCTGTTTGGATGATCTCCCACCATATAATTATTATTATAATACACTTACAATCAATTTTTTTCAAAAATATTTCACATCAGATTTCAGTCATATTTTTCAGCAGTATATTAAACATTAAAATGGTTTACCTGAATTCTGCTGAAATACACTATAGTGGGTATTGGAAATTTAATTGATCATCTTTTTCTCATATTTCTTATGTTAAGTTCTTTAAGTAACATCAGGGATATTTCTGGTCCCCCTCTACATACCCATGGTCACTAGTATTACATCAGACAATTATTATATAATCCATTCCCTTTCCACTTGCTCCAAAAAATGTTGCCTCAACTGAGCACCCACGTGCAGAAAAACTTTGAACTACTATTAAAAAAGAAGAGCAATTTTAAAGTGATGCAACATTGTTAATAAAATGAATTTTGTGCAATGCTCATAAAGTATAGTGAACTATATTATTAGAGCCACATACTTATGGCGAATAAAAGATCAAGAATTTGGTACAAAAACTGGGCATTTATCACAATCAAAAGCAGTATATAAAATGGCATTTCAGTGTTAAAATGGTGAATGTTATCCTAAATTTGATTACATTTATTACACAAAATAAACAATTCCCTTCCACTATCACATTTTTATAGTTGTAAGATTATTAAGTTTATTCCTGTGTAAAGGAGTGCATTTTTGTTTCTCAAATACCGTATTTACTCATGTATAATGCGCACTTCTTTCAAAAAAAAATAAAAAAATCCCCCACAAACTGTGGTGCGTATTATACACAGAAAAGTTCGGACAGCCAACATAAAACCTATAGGGTCATTCCATGAATTTGTGACACTTGCATTGACTTTTCATGTTTACGGAACCGTATCATGTTATATATCATTGTAAAGCTTAAATCCTGCAAATTTTGAATATGGCAACATTATTCCATTCAAAATAGCAACACTAATGTGAAATGCGGTTGAAATAAGTTCATCACAAAATGAAGGAACATTCTGATTTTTATGGTACTTTCGATTAAAGAAAAGATAAGAAAAAAGAAAATAATAATTAAAATGTATTACTGACAAAATAATACTAGTTGTATGTGGAGTGTGTAAATGCGTTAATGGAATAAATATTTTGCTGCTAACTGCTAGTTTGAGGGTCCTGAATGTGCCTTGAGCAAAACCATGTATAAAAGTTTGAAGGTCATTTCTCATGGTCTTTCACTTTTTAATGTAATGTTCTGCAACATCAAGAAAATTCTGGTGGAATTTGAGCATGCACCTCCCGTCACATGGGATGCGTATTAGAGGTATTTGTTGGGTGAGAAATAATAGAAAATAACTTCTTGAGCACTGTAAATCCATAACAATTTTGATCTCGCTTTCTACTATTACAGAATAAATAAGGTGGTTAAAGAGTGAATGGTATGCTAAACACAGTGGAGGGAGAGGGGGGAGGTGGCGTGGGTTGGTAACATATTGTTTACACAAGATATTATTCTCCTCTTGGTCCACATAGCAACAGGTGACTCATTCAATGGGTATGATGTCATTCACTGTTGATCGGTGTAGCAACAGCTTTACAACCTAACTAAAAAAGCCATTTCTTGAAACTGGATTGTACTGCACATTGTATATGATATATAATTGTTTGCCACTTTTCCCCATCAAAAACCAGGGTGCGCACATTATACACGTGTAAATACGGTATTTAAAGCAGAATTGATCAATTTTCCATGAATTGCATAACTTACAGGACAATTCGAACTTCCTAAAGTATCACATCAGCAAAAAAAACCTCTAAATTTTGTGTTTAAGAGTATATTTTGCATTTTGCAGCTCATTTCGCATCATTTTGTAACAAAACATGGCACGAAAATACACTTCACACCTTTCAGAAAAACTAAACATGAACATTACAACGTGATATTTAACATTTCGTGCTTCCGTCAAAAACGAAATACAGTGAAACCTCGATTTTACGTTTTTCAGGGGATGAAGCTGAAAAAACTTAAAATACGGGAAAAAGTAAAATCGAGGAAAATTTCTTAACATTTTACTAAGTTGGGACCATCAAAATTGAATGTATAATGCGGGAAAATGTAAAATCCGGGAACATAAAATTGGGTTTCCACTGTACATGCATGCCTCTATACATTATATATCTTCATGATCCCAACATAGCAAAATGATATAAAATTTTCACTTATTTTACATTTTCCCACATCTAAAACTTTTTTCACTTTGGTCATGAGGTTCCACTCCACCAATATACGAGGGTTATTGTTTTCCCCATTAAGGTAAGTAAGGTAAGAATGAAAACGAAACATTAATTGTATAGAAAATACAACTGTGGCCGCGGTGGCTCAGTCGGTAACGCGTCTGACTACCATGCTCAAGGTCCCGGATTCGATCCCCGGCTGGTTCAAATCCGGGAACTTTTCTTTTCCCGGCGCCCACCCAGCGTCGAATAACATGGGTACCTGGGGGAAACCCTGGGGGGTAAAGGCAGTCAGGGGAGTGATGCTGATCACATCACCCCCACTCACGACCGGATCAAGTAAGTTTGGGGCGTTACCCCCACACCCCCTATACGCCTTCATGGCGTGGTGCTATGCACAGGGGAACACTTTACTCTTTTACTGGAACATCTCTCAGCTACTTTTCTACATAATTGCCATATCAATAAAGGCACTTAAGATACAATGCCCTCCTCAAAGACGGCTGCCGCATGGTGATGCAACCAACCATTCATGATGTCCTTCAGCTCCTCGTCACTCTTAAACTGATGCCCTCCTAACCACTGTTGCATTCGGGTACACACAAAAATCAGTACTAAATCTAGGCATCTCACGAACCACTTTATTCACTTGTTCAACACACTTCCTCCCCTGACCACCCTCTTCATGGATATACGTGCATCCTTCTCTAAACTTTCTGCACCATTGTTGAACACAACCATCACTCACCAATTGTTGCTGTAAACCTTACTCATCCAATGAATTTTGGCTTCATTATGACCTTCAGCTAGGAAGAAGTGAATTATGGCATGAAGCTCACACGTGACAGGCACCTCGATCGTCTGGAACATACTTACACGCTTGCTACTCAACAGTAACTGAACAGAATGGTTTGCATAGCGGTGTGTGTGGTGAATGGAACAGTGACTGAACAGACTTGAAGTATTTTCATTTCCTTATTGTATGTGGTTAGCTTATTGGAGACTGAAAAAAAATAGCCCTCGTAAAATTTACTGATAGAGTGGAACCTTGATTTTGCATTTTTCACGAAACAAAGCTGAAAAAACTTAAAATGCAGGAAAATGTACAATCTGTGAAAATTTTATAATATTTTTCTGTTGGGATCATCAAGATTGAATGTATAATGCAGGAAAATGTAAAATCTTGGAATGTAAAATTGGGGGTTCCGATATAAAATTGAAAAAAACTGAATTGTTTGTCTTTACTCAAATGGAAGGCAACAGGGGGCCCTACTTACTCTTCAATTTAGCTTTTTAACCTTCCAGTTTTAAAGTGTGTGTGATGAAGTTCTGAATTTAGAAGTCAAAATGTTAACTTTTACTTTCCAATTGATTATCCAGGTACTACAATACAATCATTACCTCTCTTCCTTCCAGTACATCTTTTCCCTCTTCCCATCTGAGAATAGGCACACCGGAAATACTGATTCAGCTCCGTGTCTATCTGTGACAACTTTTTCTTGTGGCCTTGTTTCCGTCCGGGCTTCTTCCTTGCAGACAATTTGAACTTCTTTCTCAACTGGACCAAATCATCTGCAGGTACTGAATCCTGAAATGACAAATTAATAGAATTATTAGAGGCACATATTTTTGGTAAATAAAAAAGTAAAATTTCAGTACAAAAAGAGTCAATTTTGGGTTAAAAAGGGGTAAATAAAATTTCGGTGTTATAGCGGTGAAAAAACGGATCAAAAGCAGTATATAAAATACCATTTTTGTTTAAAAATTGTGAACATTATTCAAAATTTCATTTAAAAACTGCACTTATTACACTAATAAACATAACCCTTCTAATAGGACATTAATGCAGTTACCAGAGTATTAAGATTTTTTCTGTATAAAGGGGTTGATTCTTGCTTCTCAAATATTTACAGCAGAATTAATCAATTTTCCGTGAATTGCATAACTCACAGGATAAATCAAACTTCAGAAAGTGTCGCATCTGCAAATAAACTCTTAATTTTGTGTATCAGATAGAACCTATTTCGCATTTTGCAGTTGATTTCGCATTATTTTGTGACAAAACGGGGTAGTAAAATGCACCTCATACCTTCCAGAAACATTAAAAATTAACATTAGAATGTGTTATTTCACATTTCGTGTTTTTGTCAAAAACGAAATATGCATGCCCCTGAGAATTATGCATGCTGCATAATTTTTATGTAAATTTATTCAATACAGGGTGTCCTACGTCTGGACCCATAAGTTCTCAACAGGATGGATTGATTGGATTAATTTGTTGTTTTAAGTCCACTTTATGCACAGTAAGGCTAATCGGTACTGGACCTACAGTTTAAAGTGGGATCCGAACCACTATGTGCCTCCACCGGGAATTGAACCCGGGACCCACTGCTTACAAGGTGACGACGCTACCACTGTGCCATCGGGAAGGCCTCAACAGGATGGTACCCCTCTACATTACATGCTTACAGTGTACCATTACCTTAACACAGTTTCCCGCATAATGGATCATATGTCAGGGCTGAATGAAGTGGTCTGTAAGGAACCCAGATCTCACTCCACTCAAATTGGAATTGTAGGGCCACCTAAGGTGGTAAATGTTCAGAGTTCTTTCAGGCATGTGAGCAAATTCTGCGACTGTAAACCATAAAGTGTTGCAGGAGGGGAGATTCTACCTTCAAGATACACTTCAAATGTATGTGTGACACAATGGCAAACACTTTGAACAAACTCTGTAATCCTACGTGCTTTTCTCTTATGGCTCCACACTTATGGGACACCCTGTATAAAAATGGTTATATCTTCAAAGAATGGTGTAGTTATAACATACAACAACGCTTATAATAACAGCGATGTCATCGCCCTTAAATTTGAAAAAAAAGTTCAAATGAATTAGCAAAGGCGAAACCATGATTATATGTTTTTCACATGAGTTTGGCTGTGAGAAAATTATATTCTGCTAAAATAATATTCTTCATTCAGGGTTTCCTCGCAAACTCTAACTGCATTTTCCCCGAGTTTTCCAGAAGCAGCACATTTTTTCCAGATTACTCAATATCCAGTACATTACTATTCTAAATATATTTTACAATGGCCTATGGTGCATCTGCTTTATCAGTAATATTACCGATCTGGTATATTTATAAACAATCTGTAATTTAGTGCAATATTCTACCATCTTGTTATTTATTTTATGAATAAGAACATGTAATTAATGTTATGGTTTTGCAAAGTAAATGCCTAAATAGGTAGTTCCTTTTGAAAGGCAAAATCCACCACAATCACCTGGTTATGTACATTAATTAAGGAGGTGAATGAACCATTCATCCATCATTCAAGGAGCAATTGTAATTTTATATCAGATCAGTAGGCCTATTAGTAAATTTTGTGTAGTACTTTATCAGTAACAAAAAAAAATTAAAGAATAAAATGATATATTTATGCACTTAATTAACGAGTAAGATTTTGGAATTTTCACAGTTCTCTTACAGCACACAAAATAACAAATTAAATTTCAAACACCGTCACAAACTCTGGGAGGTGGCTCATCATGTGGGGTTCAAAGTCACTGCTAATTGAGCTACAGAAGTGATAGAACATTTTGTCTTTAACTTTCATAATGGAATGGGGCAGTTACGAAAACCACATGGCTGTTTAGCAACATGTAAGATAGAGAAGTCAGCTGAAATTTTCAAGGTTCTCTAGAAGCTTAAAATTTCCCAAGTGATACAAGTATCATACTGTCCAGCATTTCAGTGACACTGGGAAAGTAAAAGATGGGACCAGCCAGGAACAAGAACTGTGCAACTGGAAACATCAGTGTACGGAAGCATCAGCGACGGTCTGTGAACTGACCACCATGTCTCGTATGTTACAAAGTGTCCTATGACTAGGGACATTTCAGTTCACTCTTTTGAACAGTGAGAGAATACAAAAAAAAACCTGTAAATTAAGTTTTGTGATCAGCACCTGCTTGTTCCTTATTGTTTTTGAAGACAATATTATTGCAAATATGTTATACATTCAAGTCTAACAATGAATATATTCAGAAAATGGCGAACACTCATTTAGTTGCATTTCAGACTCATGTCTCTTAGAAACAAACCTTCATAAATAAATGCAACATTTCAAACCGAAGTGACATGACAAGTTGCATGTGTTTCTCAATATGGTGCATGGTGTCTCCTTGGTCTGTTTTGCTTTATACTGAAAAGACCCTTGTCGCATGAGGATATTACCAATCAGTTCAGGCCTGGTGCAGGCTATCATACTACTATGGCGTGAAACATTGTTGTTGATTGGCTCAAACTCAAGTAGCATGCGTCTCGTGTCACTTGCCGCCTAAGTCTGTTGTTCGTGCATACTTATGGATAGAGACCTTGAATTCCTTTTAATACGACAAATTGTTAATTGCTGCAAACCAACAAAAATAATAGTGTTGATGTATGTGCAGTGGCATGTTGTGAATGGATTTTCATCCATTTGAAATCACGAAATATCACAATTATGAACACTTTTGTGAATATCAACACATTTTGTGCTTTTAAAACTAAAAATACCATGAAAATCCACCACTTGTTTTTTGCCTGCACGCCTACCACATTTACAAATGTGTAATGTGCATGCCTTCCAAAATTTTGTGCAAAAGTAAAGTATGGTGCGTGTGATATGAAATAATACCAAAAGCTACATGAAACCACATGTAAATACGTTTCCCACGAATTTTCACCTTATCTGGGAACATTTTGCACCATCGAGAAAAATGGTGAAAACCTGAGGGGAGATAGAATGTGCACTTACAGCCAGATGAAAGCTGTAACATTGCTAGTTACTAGGGATGGACGATATTGGAAAATATCGTCACAAACCAAATTATATTCTTTCGTATCATGACATCGGCGATATATCGTCTCCACAATATATATCGCCAAAATATTGTGATATGTATATTGTCTAGTTGATATCGCCTGGTCGATATTTTTTCAATATCGCGATATATCGTCTTGACGATATATCGCCCAACACTAGTAGTTGCCCGCGCAAGAAACATTTTATGTCACCGAGTAAAGTGAGGCAATTCTGACGGACATCGAGTGTGCATCTGCTGTCACTTGGAAGCCATAACCGGCATTTGTCGAACAAGAAAAGTTTTGTTACCGAACGAAGTGGCGCGACTTCGGTGAGGATCAACATGCACATACTGTCACTGAAGCCGTAATGTAAACAGTTGCGGTTCCCTTTTTAGGAATACCATCAGAGAGGTGGGTGTTACGAAATTCTTCCCTTGCGCAAGCGACTGTTTGTCGTGCGTGAAACGTTTTGAGAGTTGCGCAATTTTGTCGAGGATTGACACACACCTACCGTTGCATGGAAGTTGTAACATAGGTATATGTCGTCAGTGGCACGCTGAAAATTTTCGAAAGCAGGGGTTTAGAAATTTTTGTTCAATAAAAAACTCCTGGCTGGTTACGATGAAAATTGAAGCTGTACTTTAAGAAGAGATTTAGACCTGCTTTAATTATTAATGCATGTAAAAATTATTCTTAAGAAATAAAATGAACAAATCTTAACCACAACTCAATACGATTTTAGAGTTCCAAATATTCAATTTTATCAAATCACTGTACAGGTATATAATGATGTAAGTTCACAATACTATAAAAAAATAGCAAAAGTTCTTGACCTATCTATTGATTTCTTGACTGATAGACACCCTGTTATAATATCAATTAATCTGTTATGCAAAATAAACACCTATCTGAAGCATACATCTTCAAAATAGTTCATATAAAGCAAGTTAGTGAAGTTGGTATTATTAGTACAAGAACAAGCATATCTTGCTTTGAATTGTTGTTTTAAGTCTACTTTTTGCACAGAAAGGCTAATCGGGTCTGGACCTACAGTTTAAAGTGGAATCCGAACCGCTATGTGCCTCCACTGGGTATCAAACCCGGGACCCCTTGATTACAAGAAGATGACGTTACCAGAACAACATCGGAGAGGCCCTAACAAGCATATTTTAGTTCTTCAGTTGTGCTTCATTGAGACTCAATGATAATTAGATGATTTTCCCTGAGTTTTTACTTTTCTTCTACATGAAACAGGTTGTGAAACATAAAAAGAATGCAATAAGGGCTGGGCTGATACTGATAATGATGTGTCAGTATTGTCCTATGCCAGTGAAATCAGTATTGGTAAATAATCAGTTCGGATTCAGTGATATCAGCTTATACTTCCACACTCAGAAAATTTCACAAGGTTTGCGAAAATGTCACATCTTCACAGAATCTAAACATCTTGGAAATTATGAAAAATGCCTAATTTTATTTTTCCAACAACAGTGTGGTGAAAAATGGATTTTGTGATTAAAATATTATATCATGTGAGAAATTATGAATATTTTAAAGCAAATCTCTGGTAGATTGCTATAGTATAATTTCCAATGAAAAACTGTATGGTAATGTCATGAACCGAAACATAAACGCTAAATCAGCAAACGCCAGCTAACTCCCCGGTGACAAGAGGTCACGGGAACAGTGAGAGTGAGTGGCCAGTGTTGGAAGCAAGTAGCCTTAGTGTGTGCTCCGTAAAGTTGGTTTGCGCGGAGGATCACAGACCAGCACCACGGAACATCAACTGGTACAGAGATGACAATTGGTTCTTCTATTATCAGTACCTTCTGATTCAGCTGACCTCCCCCCTCATTCTGCGACTCCTAAATAAATATTGATTAGGGTCAGAGCATTAATTATGCCACCTCCTCACATTTAAAACCCTCTCTCAGCCAAGCAGTTAAACGGGAGAACAGCATAACGTAAGAGCAACATTTATATATTCTGAACAACTTTGAATGATATTGGTGGGAATCTGTAAGAGTATTGACAATGATATTGGCTCAGGCTAATATAACTCGAGCCACAAATTTACGGTAAGTGATATAACTTAGTTTAAATAACTAACAGTTATATTTTGAATGATTAATAACTATGTTCAACTATGTTACAAGCTAATACTTACAGACACATCAGCTTGGGGTGGATGAAACACTAGTGAAGACCTGATGGAACTTGCTGAACTTCTAATGTAGTCCCTCACTTCTCGCCACAGTGACTCTATACGGTCATTCTGGTTGCCTAGATAACGAGTTGGAGCATTGGCCAACTGGAAATTAGAACAGAGAGAAAGGTCAATACACCAGTTAAACATCTTATTTACACTTTTCATACCTTCGCTACCCCATAATGAAGAGCGGTAATATAAGTGTTGTGTACAGGTAGCACATTAACACTTTTTTTTTAAGAGTTAGTATAAGGACCGTTCCACAATAAGGATTCTTTTTTAAAAAGTACTTATGAGCGGTTCTTATTCCAAAATTATGATACACAATTTACTATAACAGGGAATTCCTTGGTTTCCATCCCAACTCAAAATTTTCTATTTCAATCTTTTTATAAACATTTCTAAATGTTCTTACCTCTTAACTAGGGATGAGCCGATACAAATACCAATGCAGTAGTATATAGATTGCTAATATATAAATTTCAATGGAAAACTTATGTCTTAAAATGCATAAATAATCTCAGTTATTTCAAAGAGTTACAATTTTCAAGTATCAGTACCTGAGGGAATTGGTCAGTGTGTTGCAGTGAGCAGGTTTTGCTTGAGCACCTAATAGCACCTATCTTTCCAATACACAGTGATATATGAAAATGAAAAAGATGATTGTGGACTGAAATTGCCTAGGAAGACATTCTATACATTTGTTTCTGTGGTTATTTCCACATTAAAATGATGCTCAATTGTATGTTATTACTATATCTTATTATTAAAAGAATATGCAACCTTTCCATAGTGAGCAATGGTGTCTAGGTATTTGTTGCACTGTGATACGATATTTTGAATTGCTTAGGTAGGTCTGTCAACATTACATTTTACATTTTGGTCTGTAGATATTGCTTACTTTCATATACAATATAACCTCGATTTTACGTTTTTCAGGGGACCAAACTGAAAAAAAAACTTGAAATGCAGGAAAATGTAAAATTGAGGAAAATTTTATAACATTTTGCTATGTTGGGGCCATTAAGACTGAATGTATAAAGCGGGAAAATGTAAAACCGGGGAATGTAAAATTGGGGTTCCCCTGTATATCGTATTTGGGTCTTGTATAGTTATGTACAGACTCATTTTAGAACTGTAATTGCATGGAGTTGTTTACTTCCATATACGGGTTTTGGGTTGAGAATACTGCTTACCAAGTTCTGTAATATGGGACCACCTCACACGTGGTGATAACACCCGCCAATCATTCCACTACGAGTATGTTACACACTCGAGGGGGAGACACTCGAACGAGTAGGAGCAAGCGAAAGTGGTCCAATGCAGGACTCTAATTGGTATCAGTTGAAAGTGGTATTGACCCAACCCTACTTTTCATCCATTTAGTGAGCCATTTTTAAAAGACAGGGAAAACTCAAGTACGGAACATCATAATTTCAGATAAGAACCACGCATAAGTACCTTCATTCTTACACCTTGTTCTTGTACCTTCATTCTTGGAGCTTTATCAATGTTGAAATGCAATGGAAACCCGATTTAACACTCCCAGATTTTACATTTTCTGGCATCTTAAATATTTTTCACCTTGGTCCCTCTGAAAAACGTAAAATCAAGTGCATTACAAGGTTGCTACTTAACATCAGGACAAAATTTAAGTATAATTACAATTTTTTCTATGCTCACTAGATTCTCCCGTGAAAAACCATGGCACTTTGTTTATACTTTGCTTCAGCCCTTACCATTCAATGTTTTCATTGTGGCATCTGAGCACACAGATATCAATATGCCTGATATCTTTAACCTTGAGCCAATGCCTGGTTTCAAATGAAACCACCCAAATTATGTGCTTCAGGATGGCTGACCAGCATCATGTGACAGCAATTACAAGTACTTTCTTGAAAACTAACTAAACTAACTAACTAACTCTCTAGCCTTCTTAAACCCGAAGGTTCATGGCTGCAGCAACACAGGCCTTCCATCTGTCCCTATCTTGTGCAAGATCTATATACTCTTTTCCATCCCTACCGATTTCCCTTAGGTCCATCTCGACGTTGTCCCTCCATCTTCGTCTTGGCCTTCCTACTGGTCTCTTACCATCAGGTTTCCCAACAAGAATCCTGTAAACTCCTCTTTCCTCTCCCATTCGTGCCACATGGCCTGCCCACCTAAGTCTTCTTGATTTAATTATTCTAATAATGTCTGGACATGAATACAAATTATGTAGTTCTAAATTATGTAACATTCTCCACTCACCTGTCTCCTCATCCCTTTTAGGTCCAAAGATTTTCCTAAGGATCTTATTTTCAAATACTCTCAATTTATGTTCCTCTTTCAATGTAAGGGACCAAGTTTCACACCCATATAATACTACAGGCAAAATTACTGTTTTGTATATTTTAACTTTTAGTTTCTTAGATATTAAACGAGAAGACAAAAGTTTATGAAGAGAGAAGTAACATGCATTTCCTGAATTAAGCCTGCTTTTTATTTCCTCTTTAATATAATTTTCATTTGTTAATATTACTCCTAAGTATTTGAATTTGGAAACTGGTTCAAACGAGTTGTTATCAAAAATTAGATTTTGATTATTACCTAACACTTGGTTTCGGCCTGTAAGCATATATTTAGTTTTCTCTTTGTTAACTTCCAAACCTATCTCTTTAGCAGTTTTGAAAAATATTTTAGCATTATTCTTAATTGTATTCACATCATCCCCCAGTAAGTCTACATCATCTGCATATGCTAACAACTGAGTCACACCATTTAATTTTAGTCCTTCTTTAGTTTCGTTTACCTTCCTAACAGCATATTCTAAGGCAAAATTAAAGAGCAATGGAGATAATGCATCTCCTTGTTTTAACCCATCATGAATTGTAAATTTGTCAGACATATTAATACCCACACGAATTTTACTTTCTGTTTCACTGGTGCATACTTTTATCATACTAACAAGCTTCTTAGGTATTCCAAACTCTACTAATATATTATATAATTTATCTCTTTTGACCGAATCATATGCTTTTTTGAAATCAACGAATAGCTGATGGACATTTTGATTATATTCCCACTTTTTTTCAAGTGTCTGTCTGATGTGAAAAATTTGATCTGTAGTTGATCTGTTGCGTTTAAATCCACATTGATAATCACCTATAATTTCATTAGCATATGGGGTTAGTCTTGTTAAAATAATGTTAGATAATATTTTATATGTTGTTGAGAGTAGAGAAATTCCACGGTAATTATTGCAGTTCATTTTATCACCTTTTTTAAACACAGGAACAATTATGGATTCTTTCCACTGTTGAGGGATTTCTTCTTTATTCCATATTAAACAAATTAATTTATGAATTTGACATATTAATGAATTTCCACCATATTTAATTAACTCAGCTGGTATTAAATCAATGCCAGGTGCTTTGTTATTCTTTAGCCTTTTAATAGCATCTTTAACTTCAGTCAAGTTAGGTTCTGGAACTAAAGGTTCTGCTGTGTGTACTTTCTTGAAAACTACAAATAATATTTTAGTTCTGTCTTTCTTATTCGTTTACATATACATGAAGGTATGAGACATTGGAATGACAACAATTATATTTATTGTTACTATTTTTAAAAAGTGCATTTTGTAATTTTTTTCCAAGATAAATTAGGCAAACGTTATTTAAAATGTAACATTCAAATGGGGTACTTTTCAACTTGTTGATATATTCTAGTGTAATTTCTTACATGTAATAATGACAAAAATATTACAAAATCAAATTGTTCACAATGTATGATTTAAGTGGAAGACCTCCAATTTTCCAAATTACCCAAAATTATGATTTTTTAAAAAATTACTTGCATATTTTCTCTTTTCTTTTTCAAAATTAGGAGACTGGAATTACATATCCACAAAGAGTTATATTTACGTCATGCCTCCTTAAAAATTTGATGCATTCAGTGTCCATGAACCAACGCAACAAGCAATTATCCAAAAACCTACTCCGTAAGATAGCTACACTGCTTTTCTTATTATTTCTCTTCTGGTCTAAAGTTGTTACAAGCATAAAAACACAGTTTTTGGTTGTGACATTTCAGGAGAACAATCACTCCCTTCATCAGACATTTATTTTTAGTTTGATTAAAGGCACAACTATAACAATGGTTAATTTTTTTCAACAAAATAGAATTAGTTATACAATGGATCTTGTCAATGTTACAGTGTTGCAACATAGCAACATAACTGTGAAACAAGCAGCCTATTTTTATTATTATTATTTTAGATGAAAATTTATATCACATTTTAAAATTATAAATCCCAAATATCATCAGGCAATTCAAAATCATCATATCTTTTACAGAGATTCTTGATGTCTTCCGTTACATTAAATCTTAAAGATGGTGGCCTACTACACTTGTAAAAAAAAAAAAACTCCATAGTGGGTCTATGTTGCCATTTATTTAAATAATGATATATATTTAACTAGTGAAAGTAAAATATAAAGCTTAGCCACATTCTTGCACATGTTCAATAAAACAGAAAGATTCTTCACTCCTAATCTTACACATAAAATAACTTTGACTGTATCATTTCCTATATTCATCACATGGTGACAATGATTAAGAAAATATTACATATTTTCATGATGCGGTTTAAGTATTACCTACGTGAAGTTTCGTGTTTCCACATTGCACAATTGGATAGTTTTTTTCCCGATTAATTTCTAAGGCTCACTGGCTTTAAACACTAAGGGTACCGCTTCTGGAGTGGAGATGGTAGCACTTCACTTATTTATTAGTACCCCGTTGGTGGTTGATGCCTTTTCTCCCATTTAGAAACGCTGGTGTGCCTTTCCTGGCTTGTGTCATCTGCTGTGCTTTATGCTCTCCGTGTGGTGTTGCCAGATGGTGGTTGGGGGTTGGACTGTCTGCTACATTGTGTTACTCCACGTAGTGTAGACCCTGTTCCTTGCGTGGGTTGAGCGCTGAACGGACAATCGATAGGCCACCCAATTCGGCATCCTGTCCTTCAAAAAAATTCCAAACCACAAAAAGAAAAGATGCAGTGCCCCCTTGACTACCCCTCCACTCACGTAAAAAAGAGAATCTACACCACACCGAGCAACACAACGCAGCAGACAGGCCAACCCCACAACCACCACCTGGCAATGTCACCTGACGAAGGAAAGCAGAAAATACAGCAGACAATGCAAGCCAGGAAACACACCAGCGCTGCTAAATGGGAGAAAATGCAACGACCGCCACCCAGGAACTAACAAAGATGTGACATGCTACCATATCCGTTCCAGATGCCGTACCCTTAGTGAATAAAGGCAGTGAGCCTTCTAAATGAATCTGAAGAAGAAAAAAAATCCAATTGAGCAATGCGGAAACATGAAACTTCACATAGGTAATAACATATTTTACTTCTGGGATAAAAGCCAGGACAATTATCAGTGTCCTGAGATATCTCTAAGGACACCAGAATGTTATCTACAATTTTAAATGGGTTCTAGATTAATTTTGCAGTGGAGATGAACACACGACCAAGCATCCTTCACATACAGTTAGGACACTTCTGTACGTGAGTCACTACAACTCAGAAGTGTGTGCAACTGTACAAGTAATCATGTAGATTTCCAAGCATGACTAGTCTTTTTTATTTAATGCAATACAGCTATGGTCATGCAAGTTTTAAATAAATAATTAAAGAGAAATGCTTACTGTTGCTCCAGGATTCTTTTGCAGCCACTTGACCAAAGTGCTATACCGATGACGGCATGTGGTCCGTGTCCGACCTGACAAAAACGAGCTGATTGTACTCCAGTCACTTTTCCCATACTTCCTTACCAAGGAAAACAATTTCTTATCTTCCTGTCTGCAAACAAGCATAATTTATGAAAGAAGTAGTGAAGGAAAACTAAACACTAAGGGTACAGCTTCTGGAGTGAAATATTCACTTACAGAAGAGTATTAATTTATCAGAAAAATGTCTCCAATGACAAGTTCATTATATTATTTGCATTATATTTTAGGAATTAGGATTGTCCAATATAAAATTTTAATTCATGTTTGGGGAATAAAAGATGCGGTAGTATAATAAATACATGTAATCAAATGTATGAATTTTTTAAAAAGTAAAAGCTGTAGAGGATGAAAGCAGATTACAATTTACAAAACATTGGATTAAGAAGGATATTTATGAGAGACCAGTTATGTATTTACATCAACAGCAATAGTGCAGTCCACAGGGTAGGGGGGGGGGGAGGCAAACAGGAAAAGAGTTGAAATTATTAATGTAAAAATAATAATAATATATAAATAACATTGACTAATTACTAATCAATTAAATTGCAGCCCATCAAAAATTAGCATTTTAAAAGTAAAACTGGTTAATTGATTGATTGAATTGATTTAGTTTACTTTGTTATTCTGCCAATTTTGGCTAATGATGAAGAAAAAGTAAAAAACTGATATTTTCATTTAAGATATATTATTTGGCCTAGTGTGTATTTTTGTATCAAAACATGCAAGGAAAAAATATTCCCTTTTAAAGAAAATAACCAGTGCTGAGTCAATATCGATTCCAATGAATCTGCATCAGCCGATACCAGTGGTATACACAATACAAGTAAAACACGATGTAAAACAAACATGTGCATATGAATATGAAAATCAATGCTCAATATCAATAGAAAACAAAAATGAAGGAAATGAAATTAATAGCTACTACAACCACCTCAAATACTGTGTAATTAATGACATTATGATTCATTTACTTGTCACCCCCACATATACCGTATTTCTTAGAATCTAAAGTGCACTATTTTTTGGTTTTTGAGCTGTTGTAATAGCAGGAGCCAAACATGATGAGCCTGACCACTGTCGATGTTCAGCTCGTGAGGAAAGTGCATAATTGCATGCATATCTTTGATTTTGGTGTCGATTAGGGTGTGTGATGTGTGCCTAACTGAAACTTTTTGGATCCTGTGTTTGTTGAACTTGAGGTGCCTTGCTAGTCTGATAGTGGGGTGGGATTTTTTTTATATCCGTTAAGTGATATAAATTGTGATGAGGGCTCTAAATACTTTGACAACTTTTTCAGTAAAACTGAAAACTTTTCACAGATAAAGAGTACAATTAAGAAAGTCCCCTTTTCAACTGCGGCTAGATAACTTGCATGGGATGGTTCACTCGGACAGCTCCGCTTAACTGACAAGGTTGAAGAAATTTAACAAAAACATGAAATATAAGACGTAAGCGAGTTACTAAAGATATATCCATGAAACTTACTAGTAAATGTTCTATTAATTTCGGTGGCCTCTGCCACCATCCACTTGGGAACTCGATGCTTTACTGTTAGGTTGACTTCCGGTTCCTGTTGTTGTTTCCTCGACTACCGCTAGGGGTTTTGGTGTAGTCATTTCATATGCTGCACGCGATGGGTTTGAGCTGTTGTAATAGCAGGAGCCAAACATGATGAGCCTGACCATTGTCGATGTTCAGCTCGTGAGGAAAGTGCATCATTGCATATCTCTCTTTGATTTTGGTGTCGATTAGGGTGTGTGATGTGTGCCTACCTGAAACTTTTGGATCCTGTTTGTTGAACTTGAGGTGCGTTGCAAGTCTGGTAGTGGGTTGGGATTTTTTTTATATCCGTTAAGTGCCGGACTAGGAAGTTTAACAAACACAGGATCCAAAAAGTTTCAGTTAGGCACACATCACACACCCTAATCGACATCAAAATCAAAGAGAGACATGCAATTATGCACTTTCCGCACGAGCTGAACATCGACAGTGGTCAGGCTCTTCATGTTTGGCTTCCGCTATTACAACAGCTCAAACCCATCGTGCGCAGCAGACGAAATGGCTACACCAGAACCCCTAGCGGTAGTCGAGGAAACAACAACAGGAACCGGAAGTCAACCTAACAGTAAAGCATCGAGTTCCCAAGTGGATGGTGGCAGAGGCCACTGAAATTAATAGAACATTTACAAGTAAGTTTCGCGGATATATATTTAGTAACTCGCTTCAGTCTTATATTATCAACCGCGTTGTTTATTCCCCTCAACATGAAAAACATGAAGTGAATCATGTTTATCTAGAAATCAAGTTTCTCCACATTGACAATAGTTTCTTTAAATGTCTGGTACATAATGCAATGTATTTGTTTTTAGTATTTCACCTCTGCATATATTATTAAAAAAACACATGAACTTCTCTTACATGTACCAAAACAGTTTTAAAAAAAGAAAAAAAAACTTTAGTGGATGCTATTTTCAGAATACCAATGATCTTGAATGGCTAGAAGAGCAGCAAAGAGAAACAACTTATTTGTCAAATTTTTTGTCCTTTTCAAAAGTTTGTTCACCCTTCCTTGTGACTTGAGGGTCCAACGGCCTACCACAGGAAGTTGCATGTAGATTTCCAAGAAAGGCTGTACCTTCCTGGAAAGCAGATGACAAGATCAAATCCACAGAATAATGTGCTGCACCCAAACGTGACACTGAAAGCATGTAACTGCCTGCTGGCCAATGCTATTTGGAAATAAAATAAACCATTCATTGATTCCTACCTTCTGTGTAAGTCTTTTGCGTGACTGCTGGCGGATACTGACACTGCAGCGCCTTGTTTTTATTGCAAATGACAGAGAATAATGGAAAGCAGGGCATAAACAGAGCCAGCCAAATGGGCATTATTATATACCTGCATTTGTATATATTTTTACATTGTTTTCCTCTTTCTAAAGATTAATCTAAGCGACAAGAATGTTGTTTACATGACATTGAAGCAGGGACACAGATAATAATCCACCGATTTTTCTGCATAACTGCAACACTTTTTAAAAAGCTGTCAACATTTCAAAACTTCCTTTTATTTTTCATCCTCTGGGTCTAGAAAGAAGTTCACATAAAATGTCACAATACATTTTAAAGTGCTTTAATGCTACATGAGAATAATCTTGGGAGTTATTTAATGTCATTAATAGAATGTGATGAGTTGTTGTAACTCAGTAACTAGCCTTTGTTATTTTATACTGGAATTATACATCTATCGGTATCGGTTGGAATCGGTCAGGATATTGGGATCAGCAAATGGTGGTATGGCTCAGGCATAGTATAAATATACCATGGTATTAGTGTAATATAGTGTAATGTGCTGTTATTGTTCAAATGGTAAATGGCAATGACAATGGCAGTATTGTGAAAGGTAAGTGTAACAACAATGTAAATGCAATACTATGGTATTGTTGTGATTCCTCGCACGTAAAACAGCGATAGCGAAGGATCAGGTGAGGCCAAGCCGGCTCGGTGGCTCAGTAGTTGGAGCAATGGCACGGTATGCCAGAGACCCAGGTCGAGTCCTGGTTGAGCCTGCATTTTTCGCTGAAAATTTCTACGTGTACAGTATTGTTATAATAAAGTATCGGTATTATGTACATCTGTGCACCTTAAATTGGAAGCTCTTAAAAGCTGAAGTAATAATTAAGGAGCATCTTGCATGGCATCTTGGATTGATTGAGTTGATGTTTTAAGTCCACTTTATGCACGGTAAGGATAATCAGGACCTAGAGTTTAAAGTGGGATTCGAACTACTGTCTCCCCACTGCGTATCAAACCGGGACCCCTTGAATACGAGGTGACGACACTACCACTGTGCCATCAGGGAGGCCATGGCATCTTGGATTCAAAGGAATACGGTATACATGTGTATGTGTGTATGACTTAACACATATTCTTTGTACTTACCGAGACCATGCTCCTATAGGACCAACATACTTCAAAGATCCTGCATAGCGATCTCGAATTTGAATGGAAGTTCGGCCTGGAAGAAATCTTGCTATGCGAGGGAAATCTAATCCATATCGCCTCACACCAGCAGCAATGATGTAGTCTTCTTCCTTTGAGAACCTTCCTTTCCTTATGCACGGATCAAGAGAATAGCACCAGCGATTGTACACTTGACTTTTCGTTCTGCCTTCAATGTAATATGACACCTACAAGAGGGAAGGGAAGAGATAAGATTAAGCATAATTATTGCAGCACAATATTCATGCAGAAGATTTAATTCTAAATATTTATTCACAACTAGACTGTGCAGTATGCCTCAACCATTGGTATATTGGAAAATATCAGTTTGAAGTGAATCTCCAATACCATCCAATGTTTTTCTGAAGTCAGGGTATTCACTGAAGTCTAGAAAATGCCATGCAATTATTTCTGTGTAAATATCCTGGAATATAAAACTTTCATTTATGTTTAGCAAACAATTAATTTTCCTCGGATATGACAAGAAGATTGAAAGACGTAGAGATTGCATATACCGTATTTACGCGTGTATAATGCGCACTTTTTTCCAAAATTTTTGCCCTTCAAAACTGTGGTGCGTATTATGCACGGAATAATTCGGACAGCCAAAATGAAATCACGCATTTTTTTCCCATGTCACTGCGTTTAACATGTATATCTCTACAGATTGCCTTTCTTTAGCAATAATAATTTTAAAAAATAACTTTTAAATGCGAAATGGCCGTTTTCCATGAGTTGTCACTTAGTAATGGAAAGTTTTGCGACATTGAGAAAAGCAGCACCCGTTCTGGCGGCATTCAAGCACGTGCCTACCGTCACATGGGAGACGTATCAAGCGGTATTTTTCGCGGGAGAAATAACTTCCACAAAAATTGTTTTCGCCTTAGACATGGCCATGATCAGAGATCGGGCGAAAAATACGTTTTTTGCACTCATTCCCTTCAGAAGCACTCTACCGCTCGCAAGTGGGTCTGATCTAAAAATAAACACCAGACCACGCATCAGTTATATCCAATAGCACTTGACCTCTGCCCTCCACTCCCCCAAGCGTACCAATGTTACCCGCAGCCGACGGCTGCTACGCAACATGCCAGGCTTGTTTTGCCATTGTGATTTCGTTTGCTCTTGGATACTTGAGAAGAGATCGAATATGCTTGGATGTTATTTTAAATCGACTTTGTAGCGTACAACTTCCGGTAATCGCTTTCATTCAAAACGTATTCTTTGTTCCCTGTAACACTTCATAAAGAAGTGAAACTGTTATAAATAATCAAAGCCACATAGGCCAACTAAAGATTGTCAACACTCTTCATCCAGGTTTCCGCAAAAGTTCACTTCGATCTTACTTGAATCATAACTCCCGTTTACCACTTTCTACATTTTCATGACTGTGCCGATGTCCTAATATTTGCCAAAAGTGTTCCGTTGGCAGAGTGACTTCTCCCTCTCTTCTTCTCAGCAAACGTTTAGGGGGGGGGGGCAATGCCGATTGTCTTCTTGCTCGTGTGTGCACACAGGCTGATTACAGGCAAGGGTGGAAGTGGACCGCTCTTTCTTTACTTTGACTTCTAAAATGGTCAACCAGTTCTAGATGCATTCTTGAAAACGAACAAAAACCATAGGACAAGTATAAAAAAAATGCCTCCCTACCCAGCTTTCTCCGCCACTGGTCTGCACGGCAATGTAATAATTGCAGAATTAAGGTCCTATTTTTTTCTTTTTTTAATGCTATTGTATTGAAATATTGCCCGTATTATTGTCTGTTGCAAGGTAAAACGTAAAGAAAGGGTTTATTCTTTCTTCTTCACACAGCTGATAAAAGTTCAGCCTTCGACAGTTGCGTTATCTTTGAAATACGGAGGATTTTCCCTGACCACCTGTTGCTCGAACTTCCAACCAGTCGCATTGTTTTTACGCTGCAACTGGCGCCAGTGTTTTGTCTAGCATCTGCGAAGTTGCTTGTGGATAACAGCAATGACTCATCCAGCGCGAAGGCAAGTCATTGTTTTGTATCTCGCAAAGCTGTTTTGATTTCACGATAACGAAATTCGATCTTCAGAAAGAAAAAGTAGAGTTAAAACAACTTCATGTTCTGCACCTTTATCTTCAGAACCTCAATGTGTAAGCTGCGAACGATTTTTTAAAAAATGCTCAATGTATAAGCTGACACCGATTATCGTGAGAGTAAATAAAGATCTCACATTTTGATATCTGAAAATGCCCAGGTTTCATAAAGCTTGTTTTGAGTTCATTTTATGCTTTTGGGCTAATCGGGACTAAATATACAGTTTAACTTTAGTGAAATCTAATTCCAAACCAAAATGATTAATGAGTGCGACACTGTTCAATGTGTCTTAGAATACGCATTGGGTGCAAATAGATCGCAAGTTGCCCGTTTCCTTTTTCAGGCTGGCTTACAATGCAAGTCGAGGAAGAGGAAGGACTGCTCCCTGGAATGGGGGAGGGGGTGAATTAGAAGTTGGTCGAAGGAAGGAAAATTACATTTTTACGACGTATTTTACACAGCCGAACCAAAACAAAATTTACAGCCCCTTTTTTTTGTGCCTAGAAAGGTGAGAAAGGTGAGATCTTCCGAGAGATCTTATTTTACCGGTTCATCTTGTAACAGACAATGCTCTAGTAGACCCGTATTAAATCCAACACTCATTCTTCCCGATTATCTCCTAATAATCGTTTTTGGTGCAAATTCCAATAACAACCCCTTCGAAATAACTACCTTTTTCCTGGGAACTATGAAAGGTCGTTGTATCGAGTGTTGACTGTAACAAATATGAAGGTAAAATAATTACGTCAACACTTACCAAATAGAAATAATTACTGTATATTTACTGAAATGTCCTCACTTCCATCCATCTTGTTCGATATTCCCGTTACCTTAAAACTTTTGATCATCATTTCAAGGGAGATGGAGTTCCATGCCTCACGAACCCATTCACAAACAATCGGCAGCGACGCACGTTTCACCCTCCCGCTTGTTGCGAGTTCATGCTGCCTTGATGTCATCCATCTATTGTAAGCATTACGCACTCCGACCTTGAACAGGTGGTTGATAACTTTGCTCCCGCCTCTCCTATGAAAAGCCCAACAACTGGAAGTTCAAGGTCGCGTGGTGAATGCATCAGTTACGAAAGCAAGGAAAAGATCGTTTTTATGATCTACTGATTAATTTTAAATGAAATGCGTAAATGTTAGTCCGACGCTAAGAAAGCCATTTCTGGAACCTGAATTGTACTGCGCATTATATACGAGATATATTTTTGTGTTGCTTTTCCCCATCAAAAACGAGGGTGCGTATTATACACGCACGCGCATTATACACGCGTAAATACGGTATATACAGGGTGTCCAGGCTTCAGGTAAACAAAAAGAACATGCTATAACAGTCGAACGAATTCATAGAAATGAGCAAGCAAATACTCATTAGATAGGAAATATCTTCAAGATTTTATAGCCAATATGGCAATGCTGCAACTGCCATGCTGCATGATGGGAAATCGCTAAATCGTTAGGTATTGGAGCGCACTTGCTTGCTTTGTTATTCATGATGTGAACACCGCAGCAGAAAGTGCAGTGCGTGCTTTGGCTAGCTGCATTAAAATCCATTACACGTGTTCAGCGGCATGTCAGAATGGAATGGAATGTGGATCCTCCCACACGCAAACCATTTACGAATGGGACAAGACTCTAAAGGAAACCGACAGTTTGCTGTCTCAGGCAGGGAAGTATCCGAAGAACAGCAGGGAAGTATCCGAAGAAGAGTGTAACTGAAGAGACTGTTGAACAGGTGCGGGACTCTTTCTGCAGGAGTCCACGGAAGTCGGTAAGACAGGCAAGTAGAGAACTAGGGATTCCTCGTTCAACAGTACACGATATTGTCCACAAACGTCTATGTTTGATGCGTACAAAGTGCAACTGCTTCAACACCTTAAGCCAGACCATCCACAGAAGAGAAGAGACTTCGCTGTGACAATGCTGACCCGGATTGATGAACATTTTCTTCATAAGGTGTTTTTTTAGTGAGGAGTTCACATTCCATGTTTGGGTTAAATTGGTATAATTGTCGTGTGTAGGGTATAGAGAATCCTCACCAGCTGATGGAATATGAAAGGGATACACTGAAAATGAATGTCTGGTTAGGACTGCATAAGAATGGTGTGGTAGGACCTTTGGTTTTTTTTGGGGTTTTTTCATAGACTGGACAGGTCTACCTAGTATAACACGACATACGATGTCCCTCGGCAAACTGATAACATGTCGTAATTATTTTTTCAAAAGAATCAATGAAAATTAATATTTGTTTAAATCATATCTTATAAGAAATTCAAGACAAAATTTAATATGTAGCTAGTTACCGACCCAATAGTGGTTTTCACTTTAAGTGTAATAAATAAAATTACCAGGAATCGATAACTAATGCAAAATGTATTAAAAGAAAATTAACCACATTCAAACATGCATTTTACATACTATGCAATATATATATATAAATATCATAAATTAAGATTTTACATTTTGATATCACTCTTTTAAATTTTTTTCAAGTTCTTTTCGAATTAAACGAGATACCATGTCGCTTTGTGTTCACATGTAAAACAATTCAGTTTACGAACATTTGATCGAGATAACACTGAGGAACAATGAAATTTGCCGCGACCGGAAAACAACCTATTTCTATGTTTTTTGACCTGCTGAACACGAAAATGATGTTCTTTTTTCTTCACCACGTCTAGTTTTTGAAATAACACGAAATTGAAATAAATGTGACAAAGCTTTTTTTTTCGCCATATGATATACAAATATTCTTCAAGAGAACACGTGTGGCTGTTTTTCCTGCGTAATATGTAGAAAGCATTGTAACGACAACAAAAGGGCAAACATTGTTGTTTATTTTGTTACCTGATAAGAAAAGAGTATTTGTTAAAGAGGCAAGGTGACTTATTGTACGTGGTCTTTATCAGTTGCATTCTGTTCGCTGGAAGTGTAGGTTGTGTGTTAAGTTGTGTGCTTCATCGCGATTGCTTTGTGTTGTGTGGTATTTGAAAATAGTGCAGTGATGCCTCGTAACTGTGTAAATTCACCCAATCTGTTTTGCTATGTGTGCGGTGAGTTCACGACAAAATCCCAACGAAACTCAATTACACGAATAGTGAAGAAAGCTTACGAGCTATATTTTCGATGCAAAATTGGAGACCAAGATAAAGGGTGGGCTCCTCATGTCTGTTGCAGTAGATGCTCGTGATATTTACGAGGGTGGTTATTGTTACTTTTGTTTAAATAATGTAACGGGATTCTCAAGAAAATCCAACAATATCCTACACTATCCAAATTTACCTTCTGCGATAAGACCAGTGCAACATGATGAGACATTACATGTTCCAAAGCCACCATTGGAATGGTCTTTGGAAAGGGAAACAGAAACTTCCTCAGATGAGCCGATATCTTCTCTCGGACATGATCCTGACTTTCAAGAGTCACCCAGCCAGAATTAAATGATTTAGTACGTGATTTGAACCTTACAAAGAAAGAAGCGGAACTGCTGGATTCAAGACTGCAAGGGTGGAACCTGCAGGAACCAGGGACAAGTATTACATTCAGAAAACGTCAACTAAAATTTTCTTCCTTTTTTCTATGAATAGGTCCCTGGTATATCGCAACAATGTCACTGGATTAATGCAGGAGTTGGGAGAAAACTATAAATCAGACGAATGGAGGTTGTTCATCGATGCGTCAAAAACTAGCTTGAAGGTGGTCCTTCTGCATAATGGGAATGAGAAACCTTCAGTGCCAGTTGCTCATGCGAGTGAAATGAAGGAAACATATGAAAACATTGCTTTGATTCTCACAAGCGTTAGCTACGACAAACACCAGTGGAAAATCTGTGCTGATCTGAAGGTAGTGGGAATTATTTTGGGGATGCAATCAAGTTTCACGAAATTCTGTTGTTTCCTCTGTCTATGGGACAGCAGAGCAAAGGACATGTATTACGAAACTAAACACTGGCCTCCCAGAAATTGTTACACACCTGGAGGAAAAAGTGTCTCTCACAAACCTCCTGTCGACGCCAACAATGTGTTACCCCCCACTGCACATCAAGTTGGGGTTAATGAAGAACTTTGTAAAGGCCATGAACAAAGAAGGAAAAGGGTTTGAGTACTTACGAAGCAAATTTCCTGGTGTAAGCAATGCTAAATAAAAGAAGGGATATTTGTTGGCCCTCAAATCCGGGAGGTAATGAACGATCCCAATTTTGAAGAACTGTTAAGTGAATGTGAGAAAGCAGCATGAGGTGCGTTCAAGGGTGTGCGTCGAAATTTCCTTGGCAACCGTAGGGTTCACAATTACTCTGAACTTGTAGAACGTATGCTGGCAACATACAAAAAAATGGGATGCAATATGTCTCTCAAGATACACTTTCTGTGTTCACATTTAGACTTTTCCCCCTCTAATCTGGGTGCAGTGAGTGACGAGCAGGGCGAGCTGCTCTTTCACCAACAAATTGCAGAAATGAAAAAAACCTTATAAAGGCAGATGGTCTCCCAGATTACTAGCGGATTACTCCTGGAACACAGTCTTAGATGTTCAACATGCCTGCTACAAGCGGAAATCATACAGAAATACGTTTTGAAGGTGCGTTACTTTTACTGTTTACTTTAATGTTTACTATTTTACTGCAACTGCAAATTTTAGTGCATGTCATAACTACTTCATTTACATTCATATTTGGTATTCTATGAACCCAATGTATTAATAAAATTCACACTATCACATTAAGGTTTGGAGTAATATGCTATATTTTACCCTTCTTTTAATGTGCGGTGAAAATTTTTCAAAATGGTTTCCGCCAGAAATGATACGTGATACAGCATTTTTGTTATGATTTTTGAAATCAGCGCACCCGATTTATTAAAGATCACCTATTTTCATCCAGTGGCAAAACAAAAAGTTTTAATTTGTTCCTCAGTGTAATCAGTATCAATTATGTCGACAAACAAAATTAGCACTTGTAATATCAAAGTTCTGTGGATTTGTCAAATTCAAAATAAAAGATAATTGTCCACTTTATTGACTTATATCTTGCATATTTATGGCAATTCGAGAATACTTATCTGAATCTTTCTCATGATGATAAGATGGCGGCCCATTTTCGTCTTTCCGACACGTCACTATTTTTATGTCCTTTGGACTTTAACGGCTCATCACGGCCTTTTCTAAGATTGAAACACAAGTACGATGCTTCTTTCCACAGGATTATCACGTTTTACGGATACAGCTTGTTTTTGTAAGAAAAATAGACCCAATTTAAGTCTCTGTAAAATTTAACGACTCCATCCTCTGAGTCAGCGATCTTTTAGATGATGCAGTGTATCCAAACTCACACTGTTACAACCATATGCACAGAATATAAACTTGTTAATATTTTTCAAGTGACAATTATACAATTGTACAGAGTTAATACATGAAAATGATTGTAAAACAAAGTTGGTTCAATAAAACAGATATTACAATACTCTATAACGTGTTTATGTATTTCCTTTTTACCATTAAAGGTTATTTTAAGTTTTATAATTTTGGTGGGAAAAAGGTTTTTTTACGCACAACTTAGATTTTTCCCTCTATGAGAGTTGGCTATGTTTCACAACTTTATAACTTTAGGATTACTGTTCAAGACGCTTGTTGTAACAAATCTTAATTTTATAGTCGAAATTCCACCAAAACATATTCCAATTGGTTTGTATGTGTTGGTAATCAGTATGAAATGCATTTTCGCACCCATATACTTATGAATGATCAAGTAAAACCTAGTGAAATCAAACTTATGTGCGATTTTGCATTAATTGGCAATCTACGGTAAGTATATTCCTGATCCATCACAAACCAAATTACATCGCTGAGTCATAAAAATATTTTAAATGCTTGAAGTTTAGATATGTACTTCAATTAAAACAAAGCCAAAGTGACGTAAATTTAATTTTGGGCAAATATAAACCTCCAAATACGAACTCAAATCATAGATTTCAACTGATAGCATTATTTTATTTTTATATTATAATGGTACTCTTCATGGTACCGTTATACTAGACATGTTGGAGAACTTTGTACTTCCTCAGATACCTCCTGATTTTCTTTTCCAGCAGGATGGGACCCCTCCTCACTATCACAGAGATGTCACAGCATGGCTCAATCAGACATTTCTGGAACAGAGGATTGGACAAGGTGGATAGTGGACAGTGGATTGGCCCCCAAGATCCCCAGATTTGACACCATTAGACATTTTTGCTAGAGGATTCATTGAGGACATTGTGTCCCAAACAAAATTTGAAATGTGGCAGATTTGAGAGAACGTATCAATAATGCAGTTCAGCTTATAACACCCCAAATGCTTATCAATGTGTGGCAAGAGGTAGATTATAGTTTTGATATCTGTAGAGCTACAAATGGTGCTCATATTGAGATTTATTGACACATGAACACTTTCAGCTATTCTTCTACGATTATGAACAGTTCATACATAGTTTCCTTTAGTTATTTGTAACTTGTAACGTGAAAATCATTTCATTCATAACATGGCTGCTTAAGAAATTCTGCTCTTTTCATTTGTATACCTAACGATTTTGCAATTTCCCATCATGCAGCATGTAGCATGGCAGTTGCAGTGTTGCCATGTTGGATATAAAATCTTGGAAGATATTTCCTATCGAATGAGTATTTGCTTGCACATTTCTATAAATTTGTTCCAAAGTTATAGCATCTTCTTTTTGTTTACCTGAAGCCCGGACACCCTGTATATCCAGATTTCCATCCGCTAGAGATTAAGTCAACTCCACACTTAGGTAGGCTATTTGGGACTGGATGCATAGTTTAAAGTAGGATCCGAAATACCATGCAATAAATATGACTCCACTGGGGATTGAACCCAGGACACCTTGATTCGTGGGTAACCACTACACCATCAGCATGCTCTACTTGACAAAAAAGCAGGAATTTATCTGTACTGTATTCTGTATCATCTAAATGATCTGAACTAGGGATCACCAAATACAAATAAATGTTACCTGGATATTGGACATTTTTATCCAAATTTCCAATATTTATCCATGACCTAATCATTTACATAATCCATATTTCCACCCAGATATACAGACGTACGAATAATAATTATTCATATACCAGCCAATTTGAAATCCTAGTATCCATTCCAAATATGAACTGCAGAAGTTGCTTTTATTATGTTCATGTGGAAATAAAATGAACCATCATTTTAAAATTATGACACTGCAATAACTGAACAAACCTTTCCCCATGGAATGTAACTGCCTATCCTGCATCTCTTCACAACTTCTGACAGGAAGAAATCCTCCTCGTCGGTCCACTTGCTCTTCTTCATAGACTCGTTGAGGCAGGACTGGTACCTTGAATAGCACTGGAAAGGGGCCCTGTTTGTACCAAGCTCTTCAGAGATCCTATCCCAATCTTGCTCATTATGCTTACAACCTAGCAACTGGAAAAAAGCACTTTCTAAATTAATTATTTTCTAAGTATTCGTACATGAAACTTCTGATCAAACATTATCAAGATGCCTACTCTAGTGATGAGGAAACATTTAAGTGTAATTCCAGTATATGAAGGGCAAATTTTGTCAGGTTCAAGGTTACATTAATTATTATGAAAACGAAGACTGAGTTAAAAACCAATGTAAGTTTATGCATGAGATAATCAGAACATGAAAATTGCTGAGTTACAGTAACTGTGCCTCTTGACACAATTATTCTCTCTTATTTCTTATTTCTCTTGTAGTTTATCGTTCTTACAAGCATGTAAACACAATTTTTGATGTAATGTTTTTGAAGAACGTACACTCCCTTCATCAGACATTTATTCTGAGATTGATTAATGTTACAGCAATACGTACATACAATAAAAATTAAACATCTAGTACCAGGATCCAATAGTTTACAAGATTCTGAAAGTAAATAAAACACAATACACACACTATGTACTTACAGCTGTACAGTGTGTTTCAAAAGTCATGCAACCCTAAATTAGATATTTTTTAACATGAATATAAAACATAAATTGCAATATACCATGAAGGCATATTGGGATGGAAGTAGGACCAACACAATCACAATTTTGACCATTTATGGAGGTAATGTGATCAACACAATCCTCTGGCTGTCCTACCCCAGAATCGAACCTGTCAGTGATTTCTTTCCCCAGAATGCTGATTTCACGTGCGAAAAAGGGGATAAGAGGATATTGAAGGCCAGTTTCGTGACTAACACCATGCTAATCATCTGTTGTTTGTGACCATGTACAGCAATCATTGAATTTAGGAATAGCTATTTTACTGGCATATCATTTCAGTTGGAAACACTGGCAGTCCATATTTTCCCAGTAAATGAACCCATGTTAAAAGGGGGCAGGATTGGAACATAGTGGGAAAAGAAACATAATCAATGCAAACCAGAATCTATTACTGCCTTGTTACTTAAAACTATGAAATGAATGCTCATTATTACTTAATGCAAAATTAATAACATGCTCCTCATTGTAAACATCTAAAATCAAAATTCATGCCAAGTACCCTCAGTTTTTGGTCCTCTTCATGTGTCCACTTGCTCTTGTTAATAGACGGATGTAGGTAGTTCATCCACATAAGCCTGCACTCTTCTGGTGAATGTATGCCTTCGAACTGAAAAGGTTGGCAAAAGTTTAGTAAAATAAGAATATGCATGCATTTATGTGATTTCACATTGAAGAGTACAGTGACACGTGCCACTTAACACCTGACTAATCAAATGCAGGCTTGTGCAAAATGTCATGCCACCGTGGTGCGATATATTGGTTTGTTCCCCAGTGACAAATGATGTGAAACCTCCCTGAAAGTTATGCTAAAATAACTTTCAATTAATTGATCCTCTTACGGACTTCTACCACTATATTTAATTTATAGGTAAACTAGACTAAAAATATATATACTGATCTGATATGTCTATAATAGTCTAATTTAACACAAAATGGTTTTACTGAATATGAAGGTATAATTCATCTTTTTGAAAGGCGCATGTTTAAATACACAGTTTGTTTTTCTAGGACAAAAGAAACATATTATGCACTTAGTTACATACAAAAAAATAAGAGTTTCATGAACCATTCATGTTCTTTAGGAAATATTTATAATTTTTATGTTGGTGATTTATCAGTATGTATATAATAATAAAACAACAAATTTCACCCAGATAAAACACGTATACAAGGTAAAATGAAACAAAAAATAAGAATTTCTTTTTTACATTTATATAGATAGGAGAACCCCAATTTTACGTTCCTGGGTATTTATTACATTTTCCTCCATTATATATTCAATCATCGATGGTCCCAACATAGAAAAATGTTATAAATTTATCCCCGATTTTACATTTTCCTGCATTCACTGTAAATACACATTTAAGTAAGTGATACAAAAAAACTTCTGCATGAAATAAATAAAGGATTCATTGTTGGGGAACCTGGGGTGAAATATTACTTTTCACAGCAATGATAGTAAATACTGTGTAGCTATTTGCAAAAGTATCTAGACCTGTGGTTCTCAACCTTTTTCAGTCCAGGACCCACCTTGAAGGATATTATACTTCATGGGACCCATAAGTATGGGTGCCGGCAGAATTACTTCTAGGAGTGCGCACCCAGTTTAGAACCATATTTTTGATAACATCAAATACTTTAAGAACACCTTTTTGATTTAAGCAGTCTCGATAGCAATGTGAAATGATGACAGTTTGCACCTCTCGGCAAAAGCATACACACACACACTAGGCAGTTGGAAATATCAAGCGACACCTTAAGTCTTCATGCATTTGACACAGATAATTAAGAACTCATTGCTGCAACCGAAACAAAAACTACAAATATCCAATTTCCTTGAGTGAAACATCAGAGAGATGCCGGTAATAAGCAATGGTTGAGTGCAATAGAAGAAATGTAGTTAGACTATGTACAACACGGGTTGAATTTAAATTGTTAAAGCAATATATCTCATTAACTTAAATGCAATAGGTTTTTAAGACAGAGTACATAAATTTTCGACCTCGACTTCGTGACCCACCAAACGTTCCCTTGGGACCGAGCAGTGGGTCTCGCCCCATAGGCTGAGAAATGATGATCTAGTCCCTTTGAAATAACTAGAGGGACCTGTGGGAATCATACGATCGCAGTTTGAGAAACTTCAGAATTTGATTTTGTAGCATTTAAAACTTATGGAGATTTCACCATGCGACACATGTTGAATGTCACTTGAAGATTTCATCAATCAAAATGCATGCTTATGTAGCCTGTCATGTTACTACTATGTGAAACCTTGCTACTGATTGGTTCATTCTCAAGTGCCACATGTCTCACGTCTTGTGAAATCTCCATTAGATTTACTTTACGGAAGAAGTGATAAATGAAAGCACACAAAGAATTATCCATGTGCACCCATAATCTGGCAATGGAGTGCAATATATGCTACTATATCACTAAGGGTGGCCTGATCTTGACTTGCCATAAAAAACATTGAAAAATGACAACTGTAATCTAACGAAACTGCATAAAACTGAAAAAAGTACCAACAATACAAAACTATTATGTAGAAATTTCAGCAAAAAATGCAGGTTCGACCACGACTAAACTCACGTCTCTTGTCATGCTGTGCGATTTCTCTATCAACTGAGCTACCAAGTCAGCCTGGCTTCACCTGAATTTTCGCTGAAACACTATATTACGACAAGTAAGACTTGAAGCTTTCCTGGCGACGAATGATGAATAGATTCTCTCGGGTTATCGACCAGGTAAGTTGCGGAAAATATTCCAAGCTCTCGAAAGCTTGGAATATTTTCCGCAACTCACCTGGTCGATAACCCGAGAGAATATATTCATATATTATGACAATCTAACACTACTATCCATGACAAAAAAATTGAGCCCCTCTTTAAAAGTTGTAAAATTCAAGCTTCAAGTATCTATTTTTTAATAAGCGTAATCTGAAAATTATTCTTCATTGCATTTTCTTATTCTAATGAAAAATTCACTAAAAAGTGTAGTTTTTCTTCCATTTTGCAAGAACGGGGGAGGGGGGAACTTAACACCATGCAGTTCATAATCTACTACTGATATAATATTGAGATATTTTATACTTGAAGACGGATTATTTTTGCACCTCTGTGGAAAAAGGTCAAATGCAGATCTTCATTAGATTCTTCAAAAACTGAAATTTAGGCAAAGATGCAATCTTGAAATGCATAATTGCATATTCAATGAAATTGTAAAAAGCCGTTTATATGACATATTTGATCCAAATCCAGAAGTTTAGCAAGTGCATCTTAAGTATGACCACGGATATAAATTATTATTCACCACTCCTAATATGGTAAACGCGCGGATGACGTATGGCGAGATGCGGCCAATCTCAGACTCCGCGGGCTGCAGGGACTTGCACAGTGTTGCCGCTTTGCTGCAGCTACACGGTCTACGCTGCGGGAATACTGGAAGTACTTTCCGTTGGTCTGATGGAAAACCTTGTGGCAGTGTAAAATAATGAATAAACAATTTGCCATACTATGAATGAAAGACATTTTCTTCGTATACTTTAGTTTTTGGGTAAAATTTTAGAATCCGCAAAACGTATTTCTTCAATTTTAGAGGAGAAAGTACTTACCGAAATGTCTTTCCGTACACTTGGAAAGGTCGTGGAAGTGTTTTTTCCCATCGCTTAATTTATTTCGCCGATAAATCATGTATTTTTGAAGATTAATGTCTCTCCAATTCACGAAAGCTGTTGCCTCTATGTCGTTCCACTACGTGAAACAAACGTTGTGTGTGTTCGATGATGTAACACCCGGTCAGTATTTCCAACCACACCGTTGTTTTCCAAGAATATGACAATTTTGAAGATGACAATTTTAACTGTTTGCCTAACCTAGTCGAACCTAACCTAACCTTGCCGTGCATGGTTCGTGGGGCTATCCGTGCATGGTTCGTGGGGCTACATGCATGGTTTGTGGGGCTATCCGTGCATGGTTCGTGGGGTTTTCGAACCTGGAGAAAGATACAAAATCAGTAACACGAAAGTAGGTATTTTTCGATGAAGAAGGTTGGCAACACTGCACACCCACTGATCATAAGCAACGCTAGTCAAGATTTGCCCGCCATATTGTGTGTAACTCAACCAAAAAACGAACGAACAATAATTACTCGATATGTGAAAAATTGAAATTATTTTCATGAAAAAAATGAAACGCCACCTTCAAGAATCCTTAGCAATGCAGAATACGTAAAAGTACCAATGTGAAAAAGAAGAAAATAAAGGAATTTCAGACGTTTCGCGGATACTAAAATTTTAATAATTTTTGTTACATTTTCTAGCTTTTATTCAATCTTTATACGAACGTACATTTTCTCCGTATTAATTTATGTCGCTTTTTTAAACAGAGTAAGTGCAACGATGAGCACAATTTGATGAAGGCGATAAAAGATCTTACCAAATATTCGAACCTGTGACTGCTGGGTTTCCCAGTCTCCTCTGTATAAAAAAAAATAACGTGCCTGCGATGTACAGGATGTACAGCAACTTCATAATAAAGGGGTGGGGGAAAGGTGCATGTAAGGGATCTTATGTATGTGTGTGAGTTCGGGAAATAATTCATGGTAGGAACACAAGAGTGATAAAAGAAATTTGCATTTGTCAATTACAGCATCTGAATAATGCTTCCCTGTCCACAACAATTTGCTACCTAACCAAAGCTTTTGGCTCACTGGTCAAAGCTGCTGGCTGAACGCAGAGTTTAAAGGGCTGCTGGCATAATGTGGCAACAAAGCGCACTTCGTCATAGCAACGAGACAGAAAACGTGTCAGCCAGTTGCCAAGAAAAACAATACTGTCTGTAGTTTTCAATTTGCAAAATATGAAAAGATAAGACATGGAAATTTTATTTTTATTCCATGCTCATCATTTGGATATGCTTTGCATCACCATTAGGTTGACCATTACAGAGCTTGCAACACTGTTATTAAACATTAATTGTGGCTGTTCCACAAATGAGAGCAACATTATATACGGCTGAAAGATTTTTACATAAACAAGCTTCAATCACAAGAAATTTCATATCTTTATGACTGGTTTACAAGAAGCTACACACAATAGATGATATTCAGCGAACAACTTCCCCCCACAATTCATTGCACAAAATCACGCCCGCTGGCATGATTCCGGCAAGCGTTTCAGAGAGTGTTGTAAACACAGCTGAAAGCATTGCGTTTACAGTTTTCGAGGCAGCGATTCAAGCTACAAATATAACAATGATATACTAAATGTAGTCCTTCGCATGTTGCTTAGTCTCGGAACAATGACCAAAGTATCTAAAAAGATGTCATTTGTCACAAAACAACACTGTATAAAGGTATGTAACATCCGAAAGACTAGGGAGCCTGTTTCTCATGGAAGTAATCGGATTATCCCATAACGTAACATGGCTAATGCTGTCCCCTTATAATCAAAGGATCCAAAATTCAATTCCCGGTGCAAGAACATTTTTAATGATACTAGTCCATCAGAGTATAAATAAAATTAAAAACACATTTTGTGTCGTGAAAACGATAAGTTATAGATATGTTCTGAAGTGCACTATTTTTTCGAAAGTAGTAACATATCATTGTCACTTTTTGTTTGTGTATTGAGACAAATATGATGAAAAGTGTATACAAATATATGCATACTGTGAACGCATATGCTGGTTCATAAACAACATTTCAACATTTTTTTTGTGAACATTTTAAGAGATCGTACAGCATACACACGTGTTGCAAAGCACCAGGATGTAAAGTAGCATAAAATTCATACAACGCTAGCCATAAACACAGTACTTGCCATTCAAATACGATTTATATTTCACCCTGAATTGGAAAAATCACGCCATCTTAACCACCGACGAAACTGTATGCAGGCATGGCATTTTCTCGCAATTAATACATATACGTATAATGTACAACACACATACACAACGCATTAATTCACCAAATGGAAACTTCATTTGAAGACATCTAATTATACAATTAAAAATGGTAAACACCGGGTTATTTTCATGCAGCATTTGCTTTCCATTCACGCTTGCTGTAGTTTATCGGAATGAGTGCCGGACCGCATGTGTTTGGGCCAGATTTCCCATCATGCTCTGCACCGCTGACGTCACATTGAATATCATCCATTGAATTCGACTTACATAAAAAACACACACAAAACTACACTTTTACGAACATCGTTGTTTGAATAGAGAACAGACAGAGCTATAATCAATTTGTCTTGCTTTTGTCTAAAAGTAGACACTTCTAGCTTTCCAATGAGGTATATTTGACTTGTTTCCTCCCACGGAGTACAATTTTACAAGCACGTAAACAGAGGGCTCAATATTTTTATCATGGATAGTAGACCTCAGCAAGGTACATTATTTTCCCCATGCACAATGAAATAGAGCAAACTGAGGCTCACTATACTCACAGTAACTGATGATATTTTCATCCAATCATATTCAGAGTATCTATTCTGGATAAGCTCATGAGATCTGCTCATGATGTCTTTTATCTGCACATCTATTCTTTTTAGCTTCTCTTCATGTTCATCGCATTTTGCCAAATCTTTTTCGGTTCTCAGCTTCCGCATGATATTCTCTTTCACAGTGAGAAGCTCGTTTGTCTTCAGTTCTACTGCATTTGCCCGCACTGCTGCTTTAAGCCTTCTCTGGTCAGTAAGTCGCCCTACATTAAAGAGACAAGACAAAACACTGCATACATTAATATGTACGTGCATGTGTGTGAGAGCGAGAGAGAGAGTGAAAGAAAGAAATGATGATATGGATAAGGGAAGAAAAAGGGAGGAGAAAATGAAAGAGGAAAGGGAGGGAGTGAGAAAAAAGTAAATAAAGAAAGGAAGGGGAAAACAAGAGAGATACCGTATTTGCCGGCATATAAGAAGGACTATTTTCCTTTTAAAATAGGTGTGGAAAAACAGGGTGCTTTTGATAGGCCGATACTCAGTTTTTGATTTCTGGTAATTTTCTCTGTTCTGAGGTAGACGATTTCCTTGAGATGTGTGAAGAAGAAGATTAAAATGTATTCTCTCCTAGTTAGATTAGGTAAATACTGTAAATTATAAATTCAGTGACACATATTTTTCCTAAAAACTGTGTATGAAAAAGACGAACATGGTAAATAGGGAGAGAGGGTATGTGAGAGACTGGAATGGAAATAAAGTTCATCTTAATATACACATGAAACATGCTTATGTAACCTCGTACCTGTTTATTTAATTCAAGTAATTTCAATATCCACATTGGAACATGATATGCTCATATATAAGCATGTTTCTTGTGTATACTAATATCAGAGCGTATAGAAGAGAAAGTGTGTGCACTTCGGTTTCTTCCCGTAAGCCAAGTGAATAGAGCGGTGCCCCACCGAAACACTGGCAGCACCTTCGCTTGCGGCGAGCGTCTTCTGCTTGCAGTGCGGCCGCGCTTTATGTAGAGAGTTGTGTTTTGTTGTATCAGAATAACATTGTGTACTTTTATTAAAGACAACGTTATTACGTTATTCACTTTAGTGTCGTTAGATTTGTGATTGATCCGTTGTGACTAGTTTGTGTTGTGTTCAACGCATTATTATTGTGTTTGAGACAGCAGCGAGCGAAAACTACAAGATGCCTATGTGTTTCGTACCCGGCTGTAGATCTAGATATGACCGCTGTTCTTCAGGTAGTAGACATTTTTTTTAGGCCACTAAAGACAAAATGGGAGTGTGCCATCCCTAGAACAGATAAAAAACTAAGTCATAATTGTTATGTGTGTGATATTCATTTTTCCTCTGACCGTTTAGTGAAAGTGCATTCGTTCATAGTGGATGGCGATACAGCAGAAATTCCACGACAAAGGTGGAAATTAAAACCAGAAGCTGTTCCTCATATATTTCCTAATCTGCCCAAATACATCTCTAAGACAGTTAAGAAGCGAAAATCTCCCATGAAAAGGCAATCCTTGCGGACAGATGATAATAAAGTAAGTACTCGTCGCAATGTATCATTAAGCTTATCAGTAGAGGATGATTTGCTTCACACTGCGGATGCTAGCTATACAATAGCATTGCTAAAGAAAAACTTAAGAATCAGAAACGCAATTAATTAGAACGCAGAATAAACTAAAGGTCGCACAGGCTAAAATATATTTGCTTGAAAAAGGCGTTAAAGACAACGGTCACACAGTCGAAACAGTTCGCGTCTCTTAGCAAAAATCAAAAAATTGTAATTGATACAATCTTAAAGAAATGCCAACTGAAAAGTAAGACAGGAATGAGACACAGTTCTGAGTTTATACTGGAGTCTCTTCTTTTAAAAATTAAGTCCCCAAGGGGTATAGACACTGTTTGCATCACGATTTGCTACCTTTGCCTTCTGAAGATCACTTAGAAAAATTGGTGAAGGGTCTTATATGTCCTTATGCAATCAAGCATAACCAGCAAAACTTGCTTTACTTTCTGGCGGAAACTGTGAATACAGGACTGAATCTCCTCTGACGTCTTCTGTTAATCAAATGCGAACTCTGGCAAGAGCAACCGAAAATAAAAATCTTTCGGTGAAGAAGCAAGCTGAAAATGAAATAAGGGAAAAATTTCCATTGTTGAAGATGAAATTCAAATACCGAACTGAGAAAACAACATACCGAACTTAAATGAACAAAGTGTTGGTAAATAATACTTGGCGTATCATTTGGCAGGATACATAGTGCGGTATATTTCCAAAGTGACGGATTGTAAACTGTGTACAACTTTTCTGCACGGGGAACCAACTAATGTACCTGCTCCACTTACGCTAATCCAAGCCTATGGTTCGGACGACGGCTGTAATACCTTACCTATGTATCGAAAAGTGTTTATGATGTTCTGCTACGAGTGGAAGAAGTTGTTGCAAAAAGAATTATCATGTGCTAATAGTTTATGGGGTGATATATTTTTTGAGTGTTTGGACAATTTAAATATAATTGCTGTAAAAACTACGCAATTAGGATGCTGTGAAGATCATGTGCTGCGTATGCTATCTAAACTCGTATTTCACTATCTGAAATGTCTATTTTTCTTCCGCACCAAAGAGATAAGAAAGGAATTAAGTGCCTCGAAGACAGCAAAATCATCTCGGAAATTCTCCAAACTATCCAGCTGCTGAGCTCTTCTCCAAACGTAAGTAACATGCATTTTTGTTTCTTATGTAGTTAGTTATGTAAGCAACGCGCCGTCTCAAACGTCACCACTGCCATCTAGGCGGTGGACCACGGCAACTCGGGGAGTGCGCACACTATTTCTTCTATACACTCTGCTAATATCTTACTGTATCCAAAGTGCCAAAACATGAACGAAAAGGCCTACCAGCACTATTATTTCCTATTTGTAACCTTTAAAAATTTGTCTCGTTGTGCTTTTATGGCATTAAATCTTAATGAAAAATAATATTAAAATATATCTTCTAACCTTTATCTCCCTGAGGCTCGTGTGCCTGTATTCCTGTTGAATTGATTGAGTGTAGCCAAAAGGGGCAGAAAAGTGAAGTAAAATAAACTACATCAATCAATCAGTCATTGTGATAGCAAACAATCTTGACCACAAGTATAATAACTTAATTTGTTTTTTGACTTCTTGACCTACTTGTTGATTTCCTTACTTTTTCTAAACTTTGATGACATTCTTGACTGGTTAGATGCCCTGATTATGGTTTTGCCAGATACGATAAAAAGTTGGAAAAAAGGGGTGACAGTCTTATAGTATCCCTGAAAGTCTATGCAAACGTGTAATGAGAAGAATTGTTGCAGTAAAGTAAGTCAAATTTTCAGAATGTGCCATTGATGTGGAAAAAAAACAACAAAAAATACAGAGCTCCTCTGCAGCCCTGCGAAAGAGTTAAAACAGAGCCACATGCTACTTACACTGCTTAATAAAGCTCGCTTCAACATTCAGCTCTGCCCTCTGCTGTTTGATGTACACATCTTCATTTGGTGGACAAGGATAAAACTGCCTGTCTTTGAAATATGGAGTCCCAAACATAAAGTACCACGTTCCTCTGGTATGCATCGGTCCCTGTTTTGTGCGATTGAATTTGGCATCTTCAATTTCCTTTGAAATTCTGTCCTGAAATGTAAAAAAAAAATATATTTTTGTACCAAGTATCTTTTGTTGGCAAATTAATGACAGTGCTTTTGTCACAACTGAAGTCCAGTTTTGGCTGGCTAAGTCTTGGATTGGATTGATTTGTTGTTTTAAGTCCACTTTATGCAAAGTAAGGCTAATCGGGACTGGACCTACAGTTTAAAGTGGGATCCGAACCACTATGTGCCTCCACCAGGTATCGAACCTGGGACCCCTCGATTACAAGGTGACAATGCTACCACTGCGCCATCGGGGAGGCCTCCGGCTGGTTAAGTCAGTTGAGACATTTGCCAGCCAGAGATGGAGTAGGAAGCAGTGACAGGACACTGCATTGCTTTTTACCATTGTAACCTTTTTAACGCAACTTACCTCTCTGTTTTTTAAACTTTGACTATTCTTGTTATCTCCTGATGAAGCCACATGAAGTGCTGAAAGCTAGAGGAAAACATTAAGTACATACATGCCCGTTCGGCGGCACTGGCGTACGCATCCTGTCTCAACTACAGCCGCCCGGGAACAAACAATGCAGTGACGCGGTACCATCTCCGCTTCAAATGCCGTACCCTTTTGTGAATCTTCGAAATTAATAGGATTTAACCATTAAACTGTGCAATGCGGAAGTGCGAAATTTTCTAAATTTCACGTAAGTAATTTTAAACCGCGTTTACAGCAACCATCATGAAAGGAAGTATTGTTGAATGATTTGCCTGGTTTCTGTAGGACATGCTATTTTTAGCCCCTTGCATCACATGTTTACTTTGGTAAGCTGCCACGGAGGATATGACAGACTAACAAAGCGAGTTGGATGAATTGAAATTATTAGAGTTTGAACTTTCATTCAGTGTGTGTGTGTGTGTGTGTGTGTGTGTGTTCCCCAGCTTGTGGCGTGTGACCAGCAGCAAGCTGTGGCATTGAGGCTTTTTTCTCCTCCAACAAGAGTAAAGGGCATATAAGAGGGAAAGAAGACCCAGTTTGTCACTGAGTGAAACTGACAATAAGTTATTAAGTATGGAATCTGAATGGGGAGACGAAGGCACCGCCAACGTGACGACTTTGGGAAGTGACTAAAGTGACGACGAGGGGACTCATGGTGGACCTTCGGACAATGAAAGAGAGAGTGCTCCTGATGACTTGCCCTCCCAAAAACCAACTGGACTATAGACCAAAGTATACTGAACAAAACGATGTATCATTTGTACCTGTAATGTTTTTAGTTCCGTAAATATACAATTCCGTTTAGAAGCATGCAGAACTTCAAATATCCCGCTGAAAAGATGCTCGGCGTCAGTGCAAATACCTGGAAAATCAGCCTCGGCGTCTAAGGGTTAAAGTTACTTCCAAGAACATTTACAGCATTCTATGGATTCCTCATCCTCATGTACAACTTGCAAAAATCATCACGCAAGCAGAATTGTGGCCAAACAATTGTCAAGCATTGGAATTGGAATTCACTGTATCTACATGTGCTATTTACCTGTTTATTGATACACATCCTTAAAGCTGTGAGCAACTTATTAAGTGTCTCCTGCAGAACTTGCTGGCATGCTGCATTCAGTGCCAGGCAATTTTCAGGGCACACCGGAACATCTCTATCTAACAAGTCAACTTCTAATATATCGTCTACATCTGACAGAGCTGTGCTGGGAACATAACTACTTCCTCCTGGGCCCGGAGTGTCTGCTGATGACCATGTATGAGAAGCACCTGAGAGTAAATGCTGCTGGTAGCTGCTAGCAAATGATGGAGACGTTGAAACTTCGCAACCTATGGAGAAAGAACATTTAGGTGGATATAAGGCCACTGAAACAATAAATTAATAAATAAAAAATTAGGGCTGAGCTGATACTACTTTGAAGCGATATTGATGTCAATACTCATACCGATACTTGAAAATTGAAATAATTGAAAGTTGTTCAAAATATTGGTATTCCACTATGCATCAATTTACCAACACTGTTGCTTCAAAATGTTCAATAATTACATCAGATTATTAAATTAAATGTTACATTATTACAACATTTATTTTTTCCACACAAAACTGGTACAAAATAAAAAGACACTTTGAAATTTGCAAAATTTCCAGGATTATTAGTCTGCACGAAAGTGTCACGCAGCATTCTTGCGGAGCACGTGAAAGACCAAAATGCCAGAAAAGAATCGGCTGGTATCAGTAAATAGGTTCCAATCGATACTTTCCAATACCAATACATTGGCATCACTATCAGCTCAGCCCTAAAACAAATAAATGCAGATGTTAAGTTCTGCAATCATTTTTCACAATTGCACAATGCTTATCATTAGGGCCTGGAAAGTTATGCACTTATACCTAAAATATGCATGCATATATGAGCTATGGAGATGCCAAATAAGCACTTTAGAAAAATCACCATACCATTTTTAAATATGTTCTTTCAGTTACTGTAAAACCCTTACATGTAAGCAGATAGGGTGACCCGGGGTAATTATTCGACACAGAAAATGGGGGTAAATATTGGACAGGGTTAACTTGTAATGATGAAGTAAGGTCAATGTTTCAAAGTATCTCTAGTGCCTCCCCGATGGCGCAGTGGTAGCATCGTTGCCTTGTAATCAAGGGGTCCCGGGTTCGACACCCTGTGGAGGCACATAGTGGTTCGGATCCCACTTTAAATTGTAGGTCCAGTCCCAATTAACCTTACTGTGCATAAAGTGTACTTAAAGCACCAAATCAATCAAATCAAAATATCTCTAGGCTCAGGAACGAAATATTCCTTACTCCTCAGTCTGATCAAGTAATTATTGAAGATGATGTGAAAAGTGAAACCTAGTATAGCATCTCAATATGTTTTGTTGTAGTGGTTTGATTAAAATACATTATTGTGCAATGTTTGTAGGCCTACTTGAACAAAGCTGTCTAAAAAGTTTAAAGTTTTGAAAAGTTATGTATTTAGTTTTTAGCTATAACTGTATTTAGTACTAATCAGTTCAGTTAGGTAGTTGTAGTTTGGTGACAGACAGCACCTTAATATGCTTAAATTTACTTGTTACAGTTTGTGTGATTAAAAAACAACATTTGTGCAATGTTTGTACTTGAACAAAGCAGAAATGATTAAAAGGTTGCCCGAAAAACTAGAAGTTTTGCTAATTTTTACTAGATTTCACTGTTATACATTTTTTACAGCAGTCACGTGGTGTTCATTAATTACCTCACACACAGCACCTATAGTACACACCATTGTCCAGCATTTAACCCCTGTAGCTCATCTCTGTACTGTGCAGAACAGATTGAAAACTACTGTCCAACAATTACCAAGGGCAGGGTAATTTTTGGACAAAGTTTTATTTTTTTCTACTCCTGAAAGGAATTAGTAAATTTCAACAATGGTACCTGACAGATATATCAAATAGTCATTACCAAAAAAATTACTGGCTAGAAAAGTACATAAATGTGGTAGATACGGTACAAGTTTGATTTTTGTCCAATATTTACCCCAGGTCACCCTATTTGTTCTTTTTTCAACTAATGCGATTCAGCATATAATAAAACTAAACATTGTAGTTCGGAATTCTTCCACATATTCTTGTTTACATTACACCAGTGTTTGATAAATGAAAGAAAAATTACTTACAGATCATGATTGCACTCAATTACAATATATCTCAAATTTACAAACTTGAAACTCCTTCTGTTTTCAGCAAGAATATTTTTATACTCAGAAGAAAGAAAAATTCACTCTACTTCAAAAGATAAAATTGGATGATATTTTAAGGCAACAGTAACTGAAACGTCAAGTTCAAGATCATCTAAACATTTGTAATTGCATTGTTGTCCTTTCTCCCTCAACAACAGATGACATAATAAGTCTTTAATATCCTTGTTGTGTAAAAATGGAGAATAAACAGAGGTGACGGAAGAAAATAGCAAGTTAATATGTCCAATGCACAGACGAAAAATACAATTTTAGTAGTGGTTGTTGGATCTAAAATATGCAAAAAGTTTATATCTATGATTCATATATGCAATTGCATAAGCATTTATCAAAAAACATTTAAATATGCATTTCCACATGGAATATGAAAAAGCATTACTATCTGGGCCCTACTTATAACTTTCAACTCAAAATGTATAAAAAAAAGTCCCACCAAAATTTTTATCTCAGAAAAAACAAATAATGTGTTAAGAAGTTACATGGAGGAAACAGTTGTATCACAACCCTCGTAAGAGAGTTAGAAAGCTAATTTTACATTATTGGTTTTGAGGCATACAACTATTAATGCAGACACTGGCCACAAGCCCTGTGAAATTATGAGGTAGAAGGTTTAACCTGGCAGTTGGAGCCAAAACAGATTTTCTTCTGCTCGCAGTTTCTCGGGTTATCACATGTGGGTATCCATCCACTGGCAGAAGCTTTGGAAACAGTACATGCTTTGTTTTCTACCTACCAGGAAGTGTTCTTTCCTTCCCGTGGGGAATCCGAGTCCTTTGTTGCCACATAGTCACGGAAGTGGATTTTCTGGTAGTGGAGAGGTCAGTGCTTGTCGTAATGGAAATAATTTTGCTTTGTTTTGCGTTGATTGCATTCATGTTGTGTGTGGTTTTGATTGAGTGTGTGAGGAAAGAAAAATCGTTGCATTCAGAAGCCCTGGAAATAGTTGGCAATGTTTACAGGTTTTTTCAAGAAGAATTTAATGTCATGGTTCTCACGAACCGCTCCCATGTGTGAGCCTCGTAATGGATAGGACTGTGAAAGCCACGGCGGTGTCCAAAAGGAGTGTTTGCCATATTTTGAAAGAGAAGCAAGAAGCTGAAGAAGGAGGATCCACATTAAGGACACCTGGTGAAAAATGATCATGTCGAAGGCGTAATAAGAGAATTGCAGATAATTTTGATAGAGAAGTCATTCGGCATACTGTATAAGAAATGTACAGAGAAAACAACATACCAAGCCTTTCAGAAATTTATGAACGTGTAAAGGAAAGCATTTTATTTGTGGGTTCTATTTGGAGTTTCAGACAGGTGATAAAAGATATAGGTTTTGTGTATAAGAAAAATGATCCAGGGAGAAAATTACTGATGGAAAGAAAATACGGTGTCAATAAAGAAATGCATTTTTGACAAGAAAATACGGTGTCAATAAAGAAATGCATTTTTGACAAAAATGAGATGCTTTTGAGCCAGTGGGCAACTCATTGTTCATCTGGACAAAATGTGGGTCAATGCCCATCACAAAAAAAAAAAAAATGTGGGTGGAGAAAGAGGGGGACCTTCCACTGACAGTGCCACTGGGAAAAGATCAAAGAATTACGCAGGATCCTCCAGTGGCTTCATAAACAACACTCTCTTGGTGTTCCGGTCACGATTGACTAAAGATTACCATGAAGAAATGGACAGATACAGGTTTAAAAAAATGGTCTTTGGAACAACTATTACCTAAAAGCCCCATCAAAATATTATTGTAATGGACAACGCACCTTACCATTCCAGGGAAGTGGAGAAACCACCCATCTAAAAGCCGAAAAGATGAAATGCAACAATGGCTCATAAAAAAATCATATTCTGTTTGACGAAGGAATGAATAAAACGACATTGTATGAACTTGTTTCGTTGAAAAAAGACAGGATCAGGAAATATGAGATTGATAATTTGGCAGTAGCGGGGGGACATACGGTACTTCGTTTGACCCTTATCAATATCAATTCAATAGCATTGAACTGAAATGGGCACAAGTTAAGTGGCTAAGTGAAACATTTCTTCTAAAATGGCTAACGTAGAATCACTTTTCATCAAAGCTGTCAATTATGTGTTATCTGATGATGACTGGAGAAAAGCATGTGAACACGTAGTTAAAGAAAAGAATTTTATTGGGAAAAGGATGCATTGTAGGACAAATTGTGTGATAGCTTTGTGATCCACTGACTCGGAGGAGAGCGAAGAGGAAGGAAACAGCACAGAAGAATCAGATTTCTCGGACGGGGAAGGGATTCACTGTCTCAGTCCTTGAAGGTAAGTCTCATGTCAACAAAAACTTCTTCCTATAACCTATGAATGCTGCTGGGGCATTACATATGAAACTACCCCTCAACCTCATTTTTAATAATAAATGCAATACTCTAAGTTTATCCTACTTTGTTAATGAACAATCTAAAATTGTAATTTGCACAAAAAATTCAAGTATTATACATAATTAACCTTTTGAGTCCCAAGGCCACTTTCACATGTAACCCCCTTGGTCCCGAGCCTATTTTGAGCAAAATGCAGAGTTTCAATTAAATGAGTGTAGATTGGAGGCTAATTGCCCTAGAGAGATGAGTGATATACCGTTGTATGCGGAATGAACCAGAGATTCAGACTATATGAAATTTATGTAAATTCGGTGTATATGAGGTGGGATGAGGGGGCTAAATCTCAAAAAGTTCGGAAAAAATGGGGTCCCCCATCCCCACAAGAAAAAAGTACATGACAGTGTCGACATGCACCAAAAATTATCGCTGACATGTAAGGAACACAAAAATATTTGCATTATTATCATATGACCAATGTAATGTGAGTTGTACCCCCAAAAGTAATGGTCGGCACGCCACTGATTCAAGCTTCAAAATGCAGCGGTATCTTGAAACGACTTTAGCTCAGAGACTATTTGCCCTGGAGATATTAACGATATACCGTTGTACGCAGAATGAATCACAGATTCAGAAGATATATAATTTATGCACATTCAGCGTATATATGGAGGGGGAAAGGGGGGGAATCCCCTGAAAATACTTTTTTAAAAAATGGGATTTCTCCCCCCCCCCCCAAAAAAAAGGATATGAAAAGTTCGAAATGCACATAGAAATTATCGCTCGCATGTAAGAAACAGAAAAATATTTGCATCATTGTCACATGACCAATGTAACGCGAGTTGTACCCCTGAAACGAAATGCTTGTACGCCACTGTCTCAAGCTTCGGAATTGAGCGAAATGCAGTTACATTGAAATGACTATAGCCCAGAAACTAAATGCCCTAGAGATATGAAAGACACACCGTTGTATGCAGAATGATTCACAGATTCAGACGATATATAATTTATGCACATTCGGTGTATCTATGTAGAGAGAAAGGGGGAAATCCCCTGAAAAATACTTTTTTTTTAAAAAAAAAATGGGGTTTCTCCCCCCCCCACAAAAGGATATGAAAAGTTTGTGTCTGCTGTGTCCCCAAAAGGCTTATAGTCGACCATGGCTGCCCCCCATGATCTCAGTTCTGATGACCGGGAGGATATGGATACAGACTCCAAGTGGGATGAACAAGCTTGACACTACCCCTGATATATCATCAGAGTCTGATTCTGATGATATGTCACAACTTTCATGGACGAAAAGCTAGAACGCAGTGAAAAATTAGCGCCGATTCTTGCAGCTGCTTGAAATTCTAATTTTAGACAATGCAGGGTAACCTGTGTTGCAACTTGTAGAACACTTGTGCTCAAAAACAAATGTTTCCTTCAGCGTGCCTCGAAATTCCATTCTCACAACGCAGATTCAACAACCCGTCTTCCCCCACCCCCTGCTTGCGCCCACACGGAAAACTTTTATTTTGACATCGGATACTGATAAACAAGCTTCCTTCGAATGCAGTTACCAGGCGGGAGTGAAAATCATTGCTTTAGAACAACAAAGCCAGTCTTCCTTTGTCGGCAAAAAATTTCCCTTGAAAAGAGACGCAAAAGAGAAGTCCATTTTCCCACCTTTTCCCCTCCATTTTCATGAAGAAAAAAAAATTGCAAGAAACATTTGTGTTAAATACATGTGTTAGGAACAATATAAAAAAATTGAAATTCTAGCTAAAAATAGAAAAGTTATAACGTAAAAACTACGACCTTGACCCAGCATCTCGATCGAGACACTTGGGACTGCGAGGGTTACATTTGGGTATCTCGACTGAGACGCTTGGGATCCAAAAGGTGAAGTTAGAAGGTATCTCACATATTGTCAATTTATTTTAACTTTTTTGATTTACTTGTGTTTTGTATTGTCTCCCAACCGTGAAACTGTAAGAAAAATGTTGCTTAACTATCATAGAATAGTTACTTTAATATAAAATATGTAGTCAGCATGTCCCACCGTGACAATGGAATGTTCCTGCTAAATGAATTAGGTCATGCTGTTTCAGTCGTAAACTCATTCCCATTAAGAGCTTGCACCCACAAATGACTGCTCACAGCATGGCCTGTCGCCACTTTTGCTCACTTGCACAGAAATCGGTGGCAACAATGCCCTGCAGATGACAGAGGTGGTTTTGGTGGGAGCTGTGCCAGGTTAAACCTTCTGTCTGAAGAAAGGGTAGAAATATGACATCCCGGGCCAAAGTCTTCTCATTTCACGGTAAAATTTTAGTATACACGAAACCTGTACACTTTTGAAAGGTGTTTTTTCCCATTGCTTAATTTATTTCGCCGGTAAACCATCTACTTTTAAAGATTAACGTATCTCCAATAAACGAAAGCTGTTGCCTCTATGTCCTTCCACTACGTGAATCAAATGTTGCGTGCATTCGATGATGTAACCCCCGGTCAGTGTTTCCAACCACACCCTTGTTTTCCAAAAACGACAATTTTGAAGATGACAATTTTAACTATGTTTGCCTAACCTAACCGTGCATGGTTCATGGGGCTATTTATGAATGGTTCGTGGGGCTATTTATGAATGGTTTGTGGGGCTATCCATGCATGGTTCGTGGGGTTTTCGAACCTGGAAAAAAATACAAAATCAGTAACACGAAAGTAGGCATTTTTCGATGAAGAAGGTTGCAACACTGCATAACCACTAATCATGGACAACGCTAGTCAAAATTTCTCCGCCATATTGCGTGTAACACAAGCGAAAACGAACAAACAAGAATTACTCGATATGTCGAAAATCGAGATTATTTGCGAAAAAAAATGAAATGGCACCTTCAAAAATCCTTAGGAATGCAGAATACGTAAGTGCCAATGTGAAAAAGAGGAAAATAAAGGAATTTCAGACGTTTCGGGAATACTAAACTTTTAATCTTTTGAGTTTAGCTAGACCGTAATGAACACATTATTTGCATTCCGTATAAAAACTCTAAACAATATTTGGGCATTTTCTGTTCCCTCGAACATTTTACTGATAATATTCTAAGAAGAAATGGGGGGAGGGATATGTTCAGCATATATGATGGTTTCGATTTTTGTTATTAAGCATAGGTTTTCTGACACTTTTGGCTAATTATTCAAGTTCAAGGTCTAGGTTCAAGTCCCAGGCTAGCATGAGTGTTCTTTGTCAGTATCCATCAATTTTCGTCTCATCACCACAAGTGGCAGAAAAGTCTAAATTTAAATCACTGATATCTGTTGGACACGTTTTCTCTCTTCAATGTTATCAGTAAAATGTCTGAGTGGAAATGAAATGTTCTTATCTTCAACATAATATTGCAAGGAATCAAATTTTATTTTTGGCTTAGCTAAACTGAAAATACACAGAAATAAAGAAATTCAAAACTGGTCAGTTGGGTTTTATGCCAATGTATATCCAAGATTTTCCTTTTGGGTACTAATTTACTATAGTTCAAACAGATTTCTTCATTTTTACACAAGAAACTACTTACCGTAATAAGTTCCTGTAGCATTGTCTAACATCTCGAAGGTGTTTTCTGTCATGTCTGAATGTATCATAGCAGATTTTTTTTTAACTAGGTTTGCCTAACCTAACTAAACCTAACAATGTTTCTTGGGGATGGAACAAGTTTTGGTACTATTATAGTATAAGGGGAAACACCTATAAATCATATATTTCACACTTTTTTACATTGTTAACGTACTATTTTGGAATGTGGAACATTTCCTAAGGTGAAATAATGCATTTCTAACTAAGATAATGTCTATTTCTTACATTTACCATTTTAGTACTATTATAGTATAAGGGAAACACCTATAAATCATATATTTCGCACTTCTTTACCCGAATTTTAACTGTTTGCCTAACCTAACGTTACGTAATATTTCTTGGTAAAATTTGTTCCATTCCCAAGAAAAATTGGCAAATGACTGTTATATCGGAGACACATTTCTTCATTTCTACAGAAGAAACTACTTACGGAAATGCGTTTCTGTAGTATTTCGAAAGTTCGTGGAGGTATTTTCTCACCGTAGAATGCTGCACAACAAGAATTAAACACTTTTGATTTAATAAACTTGCATTTTGTGCAAAGCGACAACATTATGTCGTTGTTTCCATTATGTAAATGCAGATGGCGCAAGCGTAGAAAATCACGCAGTCTCGCCAGTGTTTCCAAACGTGCCTTTTTTTTTACCAGAATTTTAATATATTTTTTTTTTAACTATACTTACCTAACCTAATCTTGCCGGAAATGGTTTGTGGGGCTATCGTGAATGGTTTTTGGGGCAATCGGGAATGTTTTTTGGGGTTACCTGTCAATGGTTTGTGATGACATAACTGAACACGAAATAGGTATTTTTCGGTTAAGAAGATTGAAACACTGCATACCCACTCCAAATTGACAAAACACAAGCACTATGCACGATGATCCAAAACTGTGCGCGCCATATTGTATGTTCCGCAACGGAAGAAAGGATCCAAAAGAATTATTCGTAATGTGAAAAATCGAAGTTATTTTTTTAAAAAAAAGCATAATGGCACCTTCAACTATGTTCCACAATACACAATTGGGGTAACACTTGTTCCACAATACACAATTGGGGTAACACTTTACTTTACCGGAGACGGATTTCTTCAAATTTACAGGAGAAAGTACTTACGCAAATCATTTTATGTATCGTTGTTGATGTTCGGGAATGTAGCTTTGATCCATTTTAATGCGAATGCATGTGGTTTTCGACGAAATCTATTTCCGACGTGCTATTGCTGCTGCCGCCATTTGCTTTCTGCACGAGTGCACAATACGCTCTCGTATTGTCCGTATATGCTAAATTGAACGAAAGGAGTGCTAATGGAACCTAACCTAACAGGCCTAACCTAACCTAGTAGGCATACCTCGTCCCCGTGATGGTTTGTGGGGCTATCGTGAATTTTTGGGCTAATGTCAATGGTTTTTGGGGCTACCCGTGGATGGTTTGTGGGAATTAAGGAACAACAGTAAGTACTTGTTAATGTAAGAAATAGACATTATTTTCATTAGAAATTCATTATTTCACCTAAAGAAATGTTCCGCAATGCAGAATAGTACGTTAGCAATGTAAAAAATTGCGAAATAAATCATTGATAGGTGTCTCCGGTATAGTAAAGTAGTACCACAATTGGTAAGTACGAACTATTTAAAACTGAAAATATCCGATAGAAATGTGTCTCCGATATAACAGACATTCACCGAAAAATTATGTAAGTTTAGGTTAGGCAAACATACTTAAAAAAAAAAATCCGCTATGATTCATTCACACATGACAGAAAACACCTTCCAGATGTTAGACAATGCTACAGGAACTTATTACGGTAAGTAGTTTCTTGTGTAAAAATGAAGAAATCTGTTTGAACTATAGTAAATTAGTACCATAATGAGCACTGTTTGGACTCGGAAAGTTATGTTGAAAAAAAACAACTTGAAAATTACCTTACACACTTTTCATGGACAAGATATTCTCCGCCGACAAGCGACAGTAAATATCGTGTAAATCAGAACCTTAGTAGAATGCATTTAGGGTCTTTATTTTAATGCTAAGGGAACCAAACCTAACCTAACCACGAAAGCATATATTGAAGAAAACCTTAAGTAATCACTAAAACTTCGCAGCATGTGTTAACAGATGTACATCGAAATCGAACCATGTAAAAATTGCATTCGTAGCATGATGAAATCGCAATACAACAAAAGGAACTTGGGCCCTCATTAATTTTTTTAAAAAATCAGTTGATCCTGCTCAATACTAACCTACTACAAAACATTTTTCTTCGAATTTCAATTGTTGTATAGATCGAACGTCCTTTTCATCCACTTCACATTCGCTATCGACATCACTTTCATCACTACTGACTTGGTATCTTTTGATATTTGTTTTAATTACGCTTTGAATCTTTGCTATGTCCTCGTTAATACTATCTTCTTCTCTTTCATCTGACATAATTACTGTTGATATATGAACATGTACATGCAAAAATAACAATTATTTCTGTAGTTATTAAACAAATCATCTATAATTCGCACACAAAAAAAGCAATGTGGAAGAATGTTTATTGAAAATGGTTTCTACTAGCACAGATTATATATAGTTATAGTTTTCTAGTTTCTGCACAGAATATATTCCTCGGACTTCTTCTTTTTTAACTTTAAGTTGACTTTTCGATTTTGTTTTTCAACTTCCTTCCTCCCGATTCAGGATTTTCAAACATAACGAAATGAAGTAACAAACATATCATAGAAGCAATGTCGTGTATAAAAGGTACACATAGTAATTAATGACGTTTAAAAATTTAACAATGCTTCCTCCAACACGTCAAAATCAGCAAAAGAGAAGGGATAACCCTGCTGCATCATCTTCATTGTGGAATCTGCAGTGCTTCTGGTACCACTGCTGTCTGTCTACGTCTACGTAATTTCCTTTAATGGTGGAGCTAAGGATTTTAAGGTTAATCAAGAAGTATCTTTGAAAGTAGGTTTTTTTCTTACGGTATGCAATATGATATTTATATAACCTATATTTTTATTTATTGTTTATGAATTTAAGTAAAATATCATGAGGAAAGTAATTGCTTTAGGTAGTACACTGGGACACAAAAGTTGGTAATATATCAAGCACGTGCTTATTCTTGGGTCTGAATTCGCGATAAACCTTACCCAAAGCAAGTAAGCATTAATATATTACTATACATTTTTTCTCGTGATCACTTGCAAGTATTTTAATGTATTAAGTGAACAATATTGATATAAAATGTAAACTTATCGAAAAATGATATATATTTTTCGTAAATGTTAATTTCTTTTCCGATCTACTACACTGTGAAAAGTAACAAATGGTTCTTGTCCTCCCACTTAACATACACATCTGTACCTCTTCGAGGAAGTGAAATATTGTACATGGTTTATGAAGATTAATTTGTTTATGTACGTTTTCAGTTTTTAGCTCGCGGAAATGTGTGATGAATTAAATGACGTCTGTTACCGTACCATGAAGCAGAAGGCGGCTTGGCGCAAGTGAATAGTTCACCCAACACTGCAATCCACAACAGCAGCTATAATATAACGGAGTGACTATTTCCACCAGATGGTGAAGCTAGCTTTTGAGCTATTTTCACCAGATTTCAAACTGCATGTGCATTATCTACAACCTGGCCTTCCCTGTTCTGTTACACGGATGTGTGTATTCTTTAATTGTTGATGCGTATGAAGTTTACATCGGTGTGCATTTATTTTTGTGCAGCAGACAAGTATTTTATTTTGCATGCCATGGAGTTGGAAAAATACCAGAAGGTGTTCTGATATGGACTAGTGGTGCTAGTATGTGACATTTCATAAGTAAGAAGGCGTATTACATTCCTAAATGTTTTCGTTGTTAGTTTAGGCAGGTCAGGTTTAGGACTATTAGCATTAAAATTACGGAGCGAATTTACAATACTGGACCCCTCCCCGATTTTTTGTAATGTTTCGCATACTCACTAATTGAGGTCTCCTAATCACGAACTTGAAGTTAAAATTTGGGGGGCACATATCGCAACTACAATACACGATTGCTCATTATTTATCGCAAGATTTTCAGTTTCAAATACTTCAGAACGAAATATATATTCCTGACATTACTACGACCCGAAATTTTAAGTATGCTTGCCTAACCTAACCTTACCGTGAATAGTTTGTGGGGCTATCCGTCAATGGTTTTACGACCCCAAATTTTAACTATGAGGGGCAAACACCCGTTACAAAGTGACAATGGAGTTTGTTTTATTCAAAAGTAATTGCCACAAGTGTTAAGACATTTATCCCACTGGGAGACAAGACGATTCAATTGCAGTCTTGTAGAAAGAGGTAGGTCACTGACGGATCCTCAACCTCACCCACTGTTGCACTTCCTCGTCTGAATGAAACCGACGTCCACGAATGTCTTTATTCAGGCCACCAAAAATGTGGAAGTCACAAGGGGAAATATCGGGGCTGTAAGGAGGATGTTCAAGCATTACCCAGCCAAATGTCTGAAGCTTATCCCTCACCAGATTGGCAGTATGGGGACGGGCGTTATCATGCAAAAGGATGATTCCGTCTGACAGCATTCCAGGGTGTTTTGATTTTATGGCGTGTCGCAGTTTCTGCAACGTGTCTGCATAGCACTGCGCATTGATTGTGGCTCCATGCTCTAGGAAGTCGACAAGCAGAGGGACCTTGCAGTTGAAGAAGCAGCTCATCATGACCTTATCGGAACTCGTATGGACATCTTTGGATTTCTTTGGCAGGAGACATGAAACGTGTTTCCATTATTGGCTTTGTCGTTTGCTCTCTGGCTCAAAATGGTGGCACCACGTTTCGCCCCCTGTGACGATACATGACAGAAACGCATGCTCTTCCTCGTGGTACCGCTGCAAATGACTCAGACATGCAGCAGTCATTCTGTCAATCTTTTGTCCCTCCATCAGTTGATGCAGAATCCCACTGCACGCACGTCTTACAGTGATGTGCATCCTTCGCGGAATCTCTTCTGCCACTCGTGCACACTTGTCAGGGACATGCAGTGTTCGCCATACACTGCAGACATGCGATGATGAATTTCTCATGTTCCAGCACCCTCAGCCACCAAGAAACGAACCACACATCTCTGCTCTTCTTTGCTTCCCTCCATTTCCAATGCTGGATGAACACAGTTTTCACTACGCTCACCTCCTGACCATTTCTCCTACTCTACAATTGGCAGTATCGATACGTAACAACAGTGTTGCCAACTTTTGCGAGGAATGTGTTTTATGGTGGGTGTTTGGTTTTCATTTGACTGCCCCTCATATGTTTTAACTAGGTTTGCCTAACCTAACCTAACCTAACATAATTTTTCTTGGGGATGGAACGAATTTTAACTATGTTTGCCTAACCTAACATTACGTAATATTTCTTGGTAAAATTTGTTCCATCCCCAAGAAACATTACGTAAGGTTAGGCAAACATAGTTAAAAAAGATAATAATTTCCCCTTTGATACATTCACACATGACAGAAAACACCTTCCAGATGTTAGGCAATGCTACAGGAACTTATTACGGTAAGTAGTTTCTTGTGTAGAAATGAAGATATCGGTTTGAACTATAGTAAATTAGTACCAAAATCTTATTTTCGTAACACTTTAACGGCAAACGTTCTTCATCGAAGACGCCATTTTCGTATCCTGCAATTTCACAATCGCTGTGTTGTTGCCAAACTTACCTGTAATCAAATCGGTCCACATTCCACATGTTCTTCTACATCGTCTTTTGGATAAAATTCCGAAATCCATAAGTTTTGTTGATTAGCCCACGGCCATTCTCCTGCACACTCCACCTAACAATCTGTACAACATTAACATCTTTTTTACTGTTCTCTTCCGTCATTCTTACACGATCCATGCTCTCCAAGTATGAAATCAATAGATAGCATAACTAATTGCGAACGTCAATTGTTCATATCAACAAATATGATTCCCATACTTGTATACGGAGAATCATTGCGAGAATAGAAAAGCTTATTTTACAACTTCTACACATTAATGAACAATTTCTACACCTCACCCGAACATGTTAACCTCGGATAAATCATCGCGACTAATTATTTCGTGAGTATAAGCAGTAGCATAGAAATTACAGAAGGGTCCGGTATTGTAAATTCTTGCCAAAATTTCTTCTGTAGATACTCCTAAACACATGAACACATAATTTCTGGTCTTCAGCATTTTATGCACTTCTCACTACCCGGTGACAGTAGTAGTCGAACCATTTTGATTTAAAATAACTTCGTAACAGTAAGTTCAACAACATTGCCAATGAATATAATAAAATAAACTATAATGTTGTAGTATGTTATGATCTGTGGCGAAGCGTGGTGTCACTGGAAGGATAGTCACAGGTATGTGAGTTCGTGTTGTTATGGGTGCGACTTTTTTTAAATATGAAAAATATAACATTTAAAGTAATTTTTCAAAATCTAACAACTATTCTTGCATCTGTCAATGTACCTGAATAGTAACTCTTGATGTGTGCTAACTCGTAAATTGCATTTCTTGATTTTATTGTAAGTTGATGCTTTAGATGTAATTCGAGTGGCAGTCCTCAATGTTCCGATGCCCCTTCTTTCTTCCTATACCCGGTAATATGCTTTTATGCTTATTTTTGTAGAATTCCAGAGTAATAAAAGTCATTATTCCCCTTGCTCACTTCACGCTCACAACAATGAAAGCTGGGCCCAGTGGCGGAGTGGTTAGCACATTGCGCTACAATGCCAGGTGTCCTGGGTTGTAATCCCAGCCTGGGCATGGATGTTTCTGAGTGTCCATTCATCAATTTCAATATATCATTACTCATCCCCATCTTCGCAAATTAACCAAAAGTGGCACAAGAAGCGAAGTGAAATAAATCAATCAAGCAACAATAAAAAAATAGAAAAATAAAATGAGCGAAAAGAAAAAGATAAAATATAACAATAAAACAACCACCACAATGCAACAGGAGTAAATTGAGAATCTAACGTAAATGCAGAACACTGTGATAGAAAAATTTTTTCGCCCACGGAACAATTTGCCTTTGCCTTTCTACCCTTACCTTCCCTTTCCCCCACGCTGGCCAAGAAACAGATGTGAAGCCCAGTTTGTACCGTATGTCCAGCGTTGCAACCTCCCAACCAGGAAAAGGGTGCTGATTAAACTCTTAACTAAATTGTGCTTGGATGACTTAAGTCTTAATGTCATATTATGCACATATTTTGGGGGGACTTGTGATGTGAACATGCGTTGTTGATTAGTTAAACAATATTGACAATTTCCCCCATTCAATTAATTACAATGGTTTAACCAATATAATTGGTTCAATATAACGCTTGAAGTGTGTGAGAAAATTCGACAACTAAGAAAGGCGGCAGCTTGTTTTATATGTGACCCCAACTTTCTACCAATTTCCTTCAATAAAATGTTCCTCTTTAACTAAGTAAGAAAAGATGGAAAGAAGATGGTGGACAAAATGTGGCTGGATCGGCATGCTACGTTTTGTTTGAAACAAATAAGATCTGCGGTTCCCCCCCCCCAAATATATTCCTCTCAATTCAATTTATCTGTCTCCCAGGAACGCATGTTTGTAGATGATGCTATATTTTTCCATTATGCCAAACCAGGGTACCAGCAGAGTTCAAATTGTACTACGTTTAGCACAATTATGCTTGGGTTGGCATCACTGCATGAGGCCAGACTCACTATGTCCATTTCGGCCGTACGCGCCCCTAAAATTATGCTTTCCTGCATGAATCTCATAGAATGTTATGGGACCAGCTGAGTCCCTCGAAGAAGTGGCTCGAAATGCGATGGTAGAGCCCCTGGCAGGGGTGGAGATTTGTGGAAATTATCGTAAGGCCTAGAATTTTAGTTTTCTTGTATTAAGGCATCATTTAATGAAATTGTAATAAAATAATCCGTAATAGCCAAATATATTAGGGTAGGCCTAGCCTTCGGGCCTCTTATGACGCTTCATCACTGGTTGTGATTCAGGTAATCACTTTTGCTGGTGAAAAAAGCAACATAAGCTGTTCCTAGCACCTGGTGAAAATAGGCCCTACATGCTATTCTCACCACCTGGTGAAAATAGTCACGTACATAATTTAACATCGTTGTGTTAAGTTTTGGAGCTAATGGCAATTTCCAACGTGTACTTCCCCACGTACTGTTACCAGGTGTGCTGGTTAATAATTCTTAATTTCGTTGCTGGAAGCAAGGGTTGGTGCACAGTCTCAACTGTTACGTCAGTGTGTTTGCCAGGACAGTACCTGTCAAGATGCCGAGGATGTGCAACCGAGTGCAAGTGATCGTGATATTGGGTTTGTGTGGGAAACATGTTGACCTTCAAACCAAATAAGGAGCATGTGCAGCACGTCCTGCTTTTCTTGTTCAATCGAAAGAAAAACTCGATTGAAAGCCATCATATTCTTGTGGAAACATACGGTGACAATGTCCTAACACAAGACACGTGTGCGTGTTGGTTTCGACATTTCAAAAGTGGTGATTTCGACTTGAAAGACAAGGATCGCCCAGGCCAGCCGAAAAAAAATCCAAGATGCCGAATTGCAACCACTGTTGGACGAAGACGATACGCAAATGCAACAACAACTGGCAAAGAAGTTAAATGTTTATCACCAAACCATATCTGATCGTCTTCATGCCATGGGAAAGATCCAGAAGGCAGGAAAATTGGTCCCACATTATCTGAACGACAGACAAATGGAAACTCGAAAAACAGTGTGTGAAGTGTTGTTTTCTCGACATGGAAGAAAGTCTTTCTTGCATCGGATAGTGACTGGGGACGAAAAATGAATCTACAGGTTGCGACAACATAACTACTTATTTCAGAACGCAATAAAACCCATGTGAGGAATTAGAATTGTTTAATGGTTTTTTTACACTGTAGGTACATATCTAAAGTTATGTTTTCGCAGTTTTGAAAATCATATCAGGGAGGTGACGCCCGCTATTGTCCATACACTGAAGAAGCCGATTTCTGGCGTTCTTCGTGACCCGAACCAGCATATCAGCGGGAATGTTGGCAATTTCTTGACGGATGTTGGCCTTCAGGTCTTGGAAGGTCCTTGGACGGGTAACATAAACGTGGGATTTTAAAAAAATCGCAAGGTGCCAAATCGGGGGAGCAGGCTTGCCACTCCAAATCGCCCCTGATCGAGATGGGCATTCCGGGAAGTGTTCCAGCAAAACAGCCATCAATGACCTTGCAATGTGGGCAGTTACTCCGTCCTGTTGGAACCAAATTTCCCCTAAATCCAATTCATCCAGTCGTACAAACACAAATTCCTCCAACATGTTCACATAACGGTCTGAATTCACTGTCACTGTGACCTCATTTTCTTCAAAAAAAAAAAAAAAACAGGGACCAACAATCCCAGCGGAGGAAATTGCACACCACACTGTGACTTTAGGTGTATGTAAAGGCTGTTGATGCAATTATCGGAGATTGGTGTCATCCCAGTAGTGCATATTCTGTTTGTTGACGTATCCACATAAGGCGAAAATGGGCTTCATCACAGAAAAACACAATCGCGTCCTCGGGAACGTTTTCAAGAAATGCCTCATATGCGTCCTGCCGAGAAGTGAAGTTGCGTTTGGAGAGTTCCTGCGCAATCGCCAACTTATAGGGATGGTAATGAAGGTCATCGTGCAGAAGGCTGTGGTGATCCCAAGATTGAAGCTCTCAATGTTCTCAAGTGATCGGATGGGCCGAGGGGCTCCTGTTCTTCGTCTTGTCGCATTCGCGGTTTGTCTGAACGTAGTGACACAGGTAACAATTGATTTCCGGTCTGGGACAGGGCCCAACGGGGCTACATGAAATTGCTTTCGGAAGTCACGCTGGGTTGCAATAACAGAACATCCATCCGTGAAGTAGGCCTCGACGGCAAACGCACGCTCCTCACTATTCCAACGCATGATGGTGACTGACCAGGACGCAAACGAAACTTTAGACTCGCGCATGTCGAATGAGACCACTCCCACCCCACTACGACCTCTACAGGCTACAATTCACGCATTTCAAAAAAGGAAGTTACGTTGCTGCACCCTGTGCTTCGAGAACCCAAAATGCAGAAAGTCATGGGTTGATTCAGGACAACCTTCAACATCAACCGCAAAACCGAATCACTTCGGAAGGAAGACAATACTGTGCATTTGGTGGGATCAGAAGGATGTGGTGTACCATGAGCTTCTGAAACCAGGTGAAACAGCGAATGCTGTTCGCTACCGTCAACAACTCCTCAATTTGAACCATGGATTGATCGAAAAGCGCCCAGATTAGGCGACAAGACACGGAAAAGTGATTTTGAAGCATGACAACACCTCATCACACACAGGGAAATGCGTCAGAGATACTATTTCTGCACTTGCTCGGCTGGGAATTCTTGCCCCACCTGCCATACTCACCAGACTTAGCCCCTTCGGACTACCACTTGTTTTCATCGATGTCTCACTCACTTTCCCAGCAACACTTCAACAATTACGAAAATGTCAAACAATGGCTTGCTGACTGGATCACCGCAAAATGTGAACAATTTTTCTGGAAGGACATCCCCAATTTGACGGACAGATGGGCACAATGTATAGCTAGCTATGGTGCATACTTTGAATAAAGCATTTGTTACCTTTCTACCCAGATACACTTGTTTTCTTTCGGATCAATTAATAATTATTAACCGGCACACCTGGTAGTGTCCATACAAACTGTATTTACTAATAAAGAACGGCGAAATTACCTACTCCGAGTTGTTAGGTTTTTATTTACGCGGCCCATAGTTTAGGCTCATATATCTTCGTTATTTGTGTTTTCCTTGCGCTTGAACAGATTTTATAGTACGTAAAAGATACAGGTCTGACGATAAAAGAAATCAACATAATTCTTAAGGTACACAGTGGGTGAAATCTGTACACAGTGTGTTTTAAAAATCTTGCAACACAAACTTTTATCGCATATAACGTAAAACCATAATAGATATTTGCACCTTGTTTTCTGGATTATAAAGCCGCCTCCATTGAGATATTTTTCAATGCTTAACATTGTCAGTTTACTTCGTAGAAAATTCTATAATTTAATAAATGGCAGACGTCAATGTTAATTTTTTTCAGAATGCCACATTTCAGTGAGAAAATTGTATCCTTAACCATAGGCATAACTCAGAGTTTATCTTCGGAAAAGCATATACATATATATGTACTTTCGGGGGGAATTGTGGTGTAGCATTGCCTTGGGTAACGGTTCCAGTTGTTGTATGTTATTTTTCAAATTCTCCTAGCAGAAGGACTAATTATTGTAGAATTTTGGAAATCATTGTCACACAAAATTTCAAACTTCCTTAAAGTGATGAGCACTGTTTGGATTCGAAAAAAAGTTATTTATCTAAAAAAAAAAAATAAAGTTAAAAATTACCTTACACAAGCATGTGTGCTTCCCAGGGTATTCTCTGTTGACAAGTGACACTAAGTAGCTATCATAAACTAGTGGAAATGAATGTAGATTTAAATCTGAACCTTAGTAGTGTGTATTTAGGGACTTTATTTTAATTCTAAGAGAGATCAAACCTGACCTGCCTAACCTAACTACAAAAGGATATAGTGAATTAAGTAATTAAATCTCCACAGTATGTGTTAACAGACGTAAATCGAAATGGATCCATGTAAAAATTTCATTTGTAGCATGACAAAATATCAATAAAACAAAAGGAGCTTGATTTACATCACATTACTAATCCGTGTGTCGAAGTACAGAGAGTTGATAATACAGTACTTCAGAAGAATTGTTTTGTAGTAGTAACAATATGTACAAATTTGATGTGGCTCTTCAGTAAATGGGTGTACTGCAAGCAAGAAAATTTTTAGAATTATATCTTTGCAAACTGAAAATGCATACTATTAATTAATAATATTACAACCTATAGTGTATCAACAATACTTTCATTTTACATGTCTCGCGACATTCACCCTTTATAAACTTTTTTAAATATATTTTTTGCTCCTTCAGTGACCTGCTTACCCGGCATCTACTTTTTGCCCCTTGTTCTATGTTTTGAGTGAGCGCTCAAATTTCTGCTGACTATTCGCAGAGTGACATTAACCCCTTAAGTGTGGAATTTGTTGAACAAGTCGCTACTGAAAAATGTAGTTTTTTTCATCAAATTCCACATACGCCCTCCACATTGTGCTGCTGTAGTACGGAAGGTGTATAGACTATATGTTTTGTTTGTTTCAACTATATTCTATTTACTGTGGCGTATATAGTCACATACGTGTTTGTTGAGATAGTTCTAGCTGTAGCAGAAACAAAAAAAGTAGCAAGAGAGGAAAAGACTAAAACTAACTAGTTTTGTTATTTTACGTCTCTTTTTTGCTACTGTAGACTAATTGCGACGATGAGGATGCGTGATGATATGATGAAGTTAGTGAGACACTTACAAAGATCACCCATGTCCAGGCTGGGATTCTAACCCCCCCTCTGGTGTCATAGCATACTATGCTAGCTACTCGGCCATGGAGATCGGGTAGGGGATGTGAATGTGGTTATGTATAATTTTGCTTGGTAGATACTTGCTACACTTATGCATCATTACCAACCACATTTCTCTCCCCTTATTAAGATCATTTATTTACAGATGTATTTATTTTTTTTCCATGCAAAATTAGCAATATTTTTCTTGATGAAACTGAAACACTACCTTTGATAGGAAAAATTTGTGTTACACCAGAAGCTGTATGGAAGTGTTCTTCACCCCTCACAACTTTATATATCTTTCAACGATCAGTCGATCACACTTTCCCAACTAACAACAAATCTCCATAATCAAGGCAACAGACTTCAGTTGTGATAACTTCCAAAGTGACTTGTTTTCGTTTTTGTAAAGGCTTTCTGTTGAAAGTGAATTGTTCCCTTGTGTTTCCTCCTGCCGAAACATAGCTACTCGAATTCTGTCCCCTCACCAAGTTTAAATTTGCAAATGGGAATTGAGATTATTTGAAATTCCAAGAACTTTGACACATGTGCAGCTCTTCGAATGGCCGTGTCTTTCTCTGCGGGGGTCCCAAAGAATTCTCAAACTGAAAAATACTCTTGTTTCTGAGAAATCAGACACACATGCGAATGCATTGTCCTGGTCCAATGCGGGAATGCACGTACTAGGTCCTGCAAGTGGAGAATTACTTCGAGGCGACACAGGTGTGCTTCACATAGACAAAGATTGAAGTAAGAATTCATTTCCTAGATTTTTGTATTTGTCTTTCAAAGTAGCAATGAATTTTACTCTTACTGGTCGGGTGCAGACCAAGGGGATCCAGACCCCCGACCCCCCACTAGTTATGACTGTGCCCTTAACCATATGTACCCCCTAAAGAAAGTGAAATATTTTGCATGGTTTATGAATATTATGTTGTTTATGAACATTTTCCATTGTTTGTAGCTTGTGGAAATGTGAAGTACGTCTTTTTACTTTAGCAAGTTACCTTGCCATGAAGCAGAACACTTCACACAAGTGTGTATAGCACCCAACACAACATTCCAGAACACCAGCTATAATTTTACATTGTTAGGTTTGGGACTGATAGCAATTTTTTACGTTCTCTTTGGCTATTTGTGTGTGCCTTCTTACTGTTTTTACTACTAAAATGATGTGAAAGTCCTCTAAAACGACAGGTTTTTACTTACGGGGCCCATGCTTTGGGAGCAAATGTGTGTTATTTATTTTTCCATGCACTGGAACCAATTTAATGTTATGTAAAACATCAAAATCTAGCAATTAATAAAAAGAATAAACTTAATTCTTGAGGGGTACAGTGGTCAACAACCCCAAGAAAATATAAAAATTTCTGTGTAAGAAATTATCGAATGGTTATAATAAATATTAATGTATGTGTGCTTTATGACTGTAGCCTTTAATTTGTTTTAATTCAGAGCACTATAGAGTTCACCATTGGATTGAAAGTAATTAATTCTTACGCCAGAATGGCATTCCTAAAGAAGATTCAACGGGTAACAACATGAATAACTATACAATACATTCTAATATACAGTCGATCTACCACTCACCTGAAACTATAAACTTTGGCTAACAATAGTGAAAAATTTATGATTGTATGTGTATTATTCTGATTTAATTATGCATATGATGCAGAGAACACACAAACATTAAGTAACACATACTGAACTCCTTTTTTAAAAAACCGATGGAAATTTTTATAAACAAACTTGAAATATTAATAAATATTTTTTTTAGAACTTAATTTTAAAATTCGGACACTATGGCAACCAGATATCCTGTATTTTTCTACCCCTGTCTATGGTCATAGTAATAACTGGAACGTTTATTTACACTTTAATTTTGGTACTGCACATGCATCTGCTTTTCCTAATTCTTAAATGGTCGTTCTGGAAAAAATGTTTGTATGTAGTATTAATTATTAAAGAAATTTTCATAGTAACATATTTTTTTTTATTTCTTTCAGGAGCATCATGTCGGTCATAGCAGATGAAACTTTTGATGATGTCTCCTCCCAGCTACCTTTGGCGCAACCAGCTGAACTTCCAGAAATCAAGTTGTTTGGGAGGTGGAGTTGTGATGACGTTCAAGTGTCGGACATGTCACTGCAGGTATAGATTCCCATGTAGATTTTTATATTCAAATTAAAATGCAACATTAGTATATCATTTATTGGAATTACATCCTGAGTAAAGTTCCTATTCTTTCCATATTGTTAATGCCTGTTTCTACCAGAGTTGACATTGTATTTACTTTATTTATGTAATTTACACTCTGAAAGGTACAATTCGTACAACTGCAAATTAGAACTTGTTAGGAGTAAGCATGTGTTCTGTATATGTGCATGTGTGATTCTTTTCTTTAGTGCTGATCTGGTACTACTACAAGTCAATAATAATAACCGGTGCCATAACAGCCTGTGAGGGACAGTTCCTACGTGGCAACCTCCAATCTGGTAAACCTCGTTAAGTCTGGTAATTTACTTTTTCTGGAAATGTCAGGAAAATTTAGTTTCTGGAAGAAACATTATTTTTGTAGTAGTGCACTAAAAGTGGGTTTTTGAACAAAGAAAGAACGGAAATTTTAAATTTGTTGTGAACAAACTATACATCAGTTTGATATACTGAGTATTACCAGTAATTACACATACAGTAGAAATTGCATGTTAAATATTCTAGAAAAAAATATCTGTGTTGTGAACTATGTTCAAGTAGAAGTCTACTACAGTAAGTAGCCTTTGGCAATTTTTACTTTCTTGTTGCAATTTTTTAGACGTGTTTCGTTGATATAAAAATTATGGCATATATTCCTAAATTTTACTATAATTATGTATTATTTAAGATGATATGATTTTATAAGAAAAATATATTTGTTTACCATTAGTCAATAGTGAAGGCCAGTAAATAAGTATTATGTAAAAGCTCACCCCAGATGCACCTATCGATGAGTCAATTTTGGTTTGGTTTCCCTTCTCATTATTACTTTTAACTTTGTTAATTTGGATTCTATGTGTGGCGTTTAGGTAAAATGTAATGACCTTCTTACACACATGTGTAAGTACATGAGTTGCTGTGATGACTCGGTCTGGAAATCTTGGAAAAGTCGGGGAATTTTATTTTTATGAAATTGTTGACACACTGCTTCCACCCACTTGTGGTCAACATGACGAACCACCAGTCATTGTCATAGGTTTTCTGTGAATCGGTTACACTACTAATTTGTAGCTCCCCAATATTCTCGATGGTGGGTGGCCACCAGTCTCATACACAGGCCGAAATCTCAGGTGAAAAGTTGTTAGTCTTTCCCCCAGGAGAGACACCTGCGTGCGTTTCATAGCCGGAGCATGCATAAAGCATGATGCTTTAGACTGCGTGGCCATGGTGCAAGACTATATTTTGATAAATAAATTCATATGATTCAGATGTAAAAGTCTTAAGAAGAATAAAATACTATATAAAGACAATATTGTTTGAATTGGTGCATATGAAGTTGATGTTTACATTCACAGTTCTTAGAAATCCAGGGTGATAAAAAAGTACATTTCTATAGGCAACTCCATGTTTAGTGCACATAGTGAAAAATGGAGAGAGGGGCAAGTGGTTGGAAATATGTGAGTTTCAATCTACAGTACTTGAATTTTCATTGTAGCATGCACCGTTCAGGATGTACACTGGTACAGTAGAATAGTAGCATGTTGCCATGTGCTTTGCCTGGAATAGTGAACAGTGCTGGTAGGTTAGGAATTGATTACGATAATTACAGGCAAGGTAAAGAACTTGAACACCTGACCCCCTCCCCTTCCCAGACCACTAGAAACGGCTAGACATGCACAAATGATAATCAGGCTACAGTACTTGTCACACTGTGCCACCGCAGTATGTCACACATTTAATTATTTTTTGACTGACTCCTCAATCTGTCTATGAAAAGATGACATCTTTGCATCCTTCCATGATAGTTTGCTGCCATGTACTTGAAAAATTGGGGAAATAGCTCATGGAAGTGTGTCAATCCCGGGATTATAACATAAATCTAGGAGAGATATTCTCGTCACGTTTTCTGCATTACAACATCTTGTCCACAGAGATGTTATACCACTATTAGTTGCAAGAAATTGTAGAAATCAAATTATAACTGAAGGCAGAGCAAATTCTTTTTCCCAGAATGCCAATTTCAGGATAGGAAAATGAATAACAAATTATTGTGAGTTGTGATTAACAGTTTTTGGCACTGTAATCTGTGGTATTTATCAAACCAGGATGCTGTACTAGACCATGTGAGTAAAATAGTCATATGTTTTCCCCTTCAGGATTACATTGCTGTGAAAGAGAAGAATGCCAAGTATTTGCCACATTCTGCTGGAAGATTCGCAGCTAAACGTTTCAGAAAGGCGCAGTGCCCAATTGTTGAAAGATTGACAAATTCTCTGATGATGCACGGTCGCAACAATGGAAAGAAACTCATGGCTGTAAGGATTGTGAAACATTCCTTCGAAATCATCCATCTGCTCACCGGAGAGGTAAGTTTTATGTTGTCTGTTGTAACAATATCACTATTCATTAGGGATGGGACCGATTAATCGGTACTCTATCGGTATCGGCCGATATAGGCATATCGGTGTATCGGTTTATCGGTAAAATTACCGATTATTTTACCGATCCGATATATCAATTATTATCTGATAATTTAGTGCAAAATTCTGCCATTTTGTTGTAATTTCTATGGATAATATCCATGCCCTACTTTCTGAAAAAGTAAATGACTAAATATGCAACTTCTTTTGCACTGCAGTCACCTTGAAACGCACATTTCTTAAAGAGGTCAGTGAACCTTTCAGGTTTTTCAAGGACCATTTCTAATTTTATATCGGATCGGTAGAATATCGGTTATCGGTATCGGTAAATTTTATATCGGTACTTTATCGGTATCGACCAAAATTTCATATCGGCCCATCCCTACTATTCATTAATCGGTTATTACTATAGTATAACCACATGCAAAAAAAACTGGGCGGACCCATGGCTCCTGTGCACTGTAGTCCTGTGTGGAGGGGAGGGGCAGAGTGGAGCATGCTTTCTTATGGCCCGCCTCAACGGAGGAAGGGAAAGGTGCGCAGAGACTTTTCATCGAAGGTTATTTTCCTTGTGGTTGTTCTATAGCGTAGTTGTACAGTTGCATTTGGGTCATTCCATAGTTATGAATGTAACCCAACTTATTGTTGTTTACAGGTACAAGCATTTAAACCCATATTTTGATGTTTCTTTCCCCGATACTGAAACCGATAACCAGTATTCTACCGATCCGATATAAAATTCGAAATTGCCCTTGAAGATCCTGAATGGGCCATTGACCTCCTTAATAAATATATTTTGATTTAGGTGCAGGGCAAGAGAAGTTACATATTGGACATTAACTTTTTTTAAAAGTAGGACATGGAGGTAATTCAAAATCATCTCTACAAAGTTTTTTGATCTCTTCAGTTGGTTTAAATTTCAAGGGTTGCGAATTAACTCAGTTATGTCTAAATCATGTTCATACCACCTTATTCTTACGTGATTTGTTCATGTTCAAGAGATTATGTAGGACAGACGTAATGAAAAATGGAGGGGAGCAGGCAATTAATCCAATGGAAGATATCAAGAAAATTTGTAGAGATGATAATTTGAATCGCCTAGTAATATTTGAGATTTATAATTAACATTTCACCATCTTTAGTCAGTTGCCTGTTTCACAGTTAATTTGCTAGGCTCCAACAATGTATCATTATTGGCAGAGTGTCCTGACGCTGCTTCCTACTCCGTCTCTGGCTGGCATGTTTTAAAATTTGACTATTCTCATCAACTTTTGAAAGAGCCACATAATGTTGTAAAAGCTTGAGTACAGTGGAACCCTGATTTTAATTTCCCAGATTTTTCATTTTCCTGCATTATACATTCTATCTTCAGGGTGACGACAGACCTGGAAAACCAGGAAAAGCCAGGGAATTTGAGAGGTCCAAAAAAAAAAAGTCAGTGGATTTTATCTTGATTGGAGTTTTTTTTTATATATTTTTTTTATAGATGGAACAAATGTGCCCGGTGTTTTCTTTGAAAGATGTCATTATGAAGCGCTGTATGGGAACAGGACATCTTGTTGCTAAATCTTGGCCTTAACTTTTAGACTCCTTATATGCACAACACAACCGTGGCACCAGAAACCACTGATGGCAGGAGGAGAGCGGGGAGCATAATTTCCGGAGGGGCAGAAAAAAATTATAAGCCTCTAACTATTACGTGGAAAATTCATTGATTTATAATTTTGTTCTTTTCTGCAAAGGAGTAGTAAAGGGACAGAACTGTCAACAGATGTAGTGTATTGGGGGGGGAGGGGGCCACTGCCCGATAGTTGTCGTAATGTGGCATTTTGTCGGACATTCTGAAGGAACATGGAAGGAAATAAGGGTGCTATGCAACCCTGTAATTTGTAGAATGTCTTGGTACAGCATGAACATTTCAGGCTCCATTGATGCATACAAGTTTTGTCGGACATCGCAGTCCGACTAATGTTGAACTTCGACAAAATATCTCTCTCTACAACATTCAGCAAAAATCACATGCATGACACTCTTGTGTAATTAATTTTTGTTGGATCTCTTCGGAGTGCAACATCCGACAAAAATTGCATGCATATATCCGAGTTTGTCTGGTGTAGTACCACATTTCATTGAACAAACGTTTTGGGTTTGTTTGTGCATGCGATTTTTGTTGAACGTAGCAGTTCGATATTTATCATTCTGCTACATTTGACAAAAAAGACATGCATTGCTCTTTTGTGAAACAGATGTTTCTTGGATGTTCCAGTATGACATTTTTTGTTGTTTACGATGTTTGTTGGATGGAACAACCAAAGAAATTTGCATGCATAAACTGAACCTTATTAGTCTGCTGCACCACTTCAAATATGCTGCTGGAATTGTATTACTCTTCTGTCTCATTTAACCTTATTTAATGTAGCAATGCATATGAAGGTTTTCTTTCATCATCCAGGAGTAATACTGGTTTTGCACAAGTTAATGTACATTTATAATGACATTGCACTATTCTTCGATATCAAGAAGAAACCAGCAAATCGGGTCATAAATGTTGAATAATATCACGAAAAAGTGAAACAGAAACCTGTATTGGTAAATGTTATACAAAGTTGACAAGTACATACTCCCAGCCTCAACAACCGTGTGTCACGACCCCCTCTGTCCTGTCTGTTTAAACTCATGGGAGATGGTTATTAATTGGTCACTGAGTGAAGTTAATGTCCAATGTTATAAAATAAAATACAAAGAATAAATTCGTAAATATAATCACTCGAATCATTTCTCTGCCAGCTCTGCAAAAGTTTCACTTTTCATCTACTGATTTATGCAAGTGGCATCCAGAAAATAAGTTCCAATTAGTATGGACCTTGATTTTTTTTAAAACACGATAACAGTTAAAAACATTAATTGCTGCGAAGCAGTGATGTCTGGACACATTTTTCACTCGTTCAAAATAGCGAAATAATGCAAATTTGGCATAAAATGTGAATTGTTAGTATTTCTCACGAATTTAAAAAAATGTGCTTTAACAACGAAAAGTACCACGAAATCCAACATTCTTGTCTTTGTTAGGTTTGAAAAATAAAATATGCCGTATTTGTACACATAGAACGTGCAAGTTTTCCAACATTTTGTCCAAGAGAAAAGTATAATGCATGTTATACATGGAATAATTCCCACAGCCACATTAAATCACAAATTTCCCATGATTTTTTCAACTTCTATCAGAACAGTTTGCATCTCAGAGCAAAGTGGCGGGATCTTACAGAAGATCGATGGTGTATCTACTGTAACAAGGAGCCTCACCATCAGTATTTGTCACAAGAAGTGGTGCAATTTTAGTGGAGATAGAGTGCTCACCTGCCGCCACAGGGGAGTCATAACATCGGCATTTATCGAGCTAGAATTAATGGAAAATAACTTCCTCAAAAATTGGTTCCATCATATTAAACTATCGTGAAAATACTTAGACCATGTGACCTACAATTTAAAGTAATACTTTAAGAAGCACAGTGGAAGTATAAGTTTTGGTATATTTGGCAGAAAAATGTTCTAAAATAAAAATGCAAATTTTGAGAAACTTATCTATATAAAAGTAAAAAAAAGATAATACCAATATATCGGTGTCTGTCATGTGAGATTGATTTAAAGTTTTGTTTGCGTTGCCATTTTGCACCTTTCAGTATATATGGGGGGAAAATCCCCTTATCTTACAATTTAAAAGCCGGTTATGGAAAATAATTTCCAAGGTATCGAACTCAAAACAGTATTTTAAAAATACCATGCATTTTAGGTATATTTTCCAGAAAATGCGCTAAAATGAAAATGTTAATTTGGGAAAAATAACATGGAATAGTAAAAGAAATAAAAAAGAATAACTGGAAGAGATTTGCCATCTTTAACCTAAAACAGTTGCGCTCCAACCACTAGCGTCGCATACAGACACTATTGTAACTTTTGGAACCTGTTATCAATTGCGTGTTCCTGTTTTAATATTTTATTAGCTAAATCAGCCACCTGTACAATGAAGTAAGTTCTCCTTCTATAAATTGCTTGCATTAAATTTTTAATATGTCCACTTTGCACCAGCAATGATGGTGTAACTGTGTGTAGTCAGTTTCACAGTATTTCACTCGATATACTGTGAATGTTCGTACTGAAGGAGACGTCCCATTGATAATGAAGGAAATATGACACTTTGTTTTGTACAAATCAATTGTTTCACTTATGTGCAAGAGTTAAGTTGTTTGCTTCATAGATAAAAGAGAAGTAAGTTTATGCATCAAAAAATAAGTCTGCACACATGTTTCTTGCAAGCAGAGGGTTCCAAACCTCAGTGGAAATATCAACATATAAATAACAAGAAAGGCTAAGGAGATTGGTAAATTACAAAATTTCTTTTTTCATCAATCACACTTCACTCTAATCTCATTTAGTCATAATTTTAAAAATAATCAGATATTTTATTGAAAACTGGCTACATATTTTTTACAAAAATCCCGTAATCCCTTCCTAGCTTGTGAATTGTAATAATTTTCAAAATTTACAATTTGCAGTTTGAATGTAAATCATAGTAAATTTCTTGGAAGCTAATATGGGTACTTAATACAATACATACCTGGATCTGTATGACTTTCTTATTTTCATTTACAAGAACATGGATTTGGTTTATAATTGTCAGGGGGGAAAATGTAAATTTGTCCTCGAAAAGTCGGAAAATTTTATTTCTGCTTGTTTGTAGCCACTCTTATCTTGATGGTCCCAACGTAACAAAACTTTATAAAATTTTCCTGTATTTTACATTTCTTCAGCTTGTTCCCCAGAAAAACATTATGTCTAGGTTCCACTGTACATGCCAAAACTGGACTTCATTTACTTAGTGAGAGGATTAAATGTTGTGTAAGTTATGCCTAATCCAATACTTTCATTAATCACATATTTAGTGTATTCTGGTTTGGTTAATTAGGAAAGAAGTTGTAATTAAAACTCATAGGGGGCTTTCAGATAGGAGTGACAAGCGACAGGAAACACTGTAATTTGAAACAAATTTTGCAAAATAAATGCAACCTCTTGTATGAATTAACGTGACAAGCTGCCCAAGTCACTTGCGTGCCATTCAATCTTGGCCATTTTCTCAAAAGTGTGCACGTGTTATCTCTTTTCGTTGGTTTTCTTGCTTGTCAATTTGGTCTGAAGGCTGCCATAATGTTGAAAAACTAGCAGTGTTGTTGTAAAATAGCATGCATGCAATATATGGTCAAACCTTTCATTTTTGTCCTTAGAATCCTTTGCAAGTCTTGGTGTCAGCCATAATCAATTCTGGCCCACGTGAAGACTCCACCCGTATTGGACGAGCTGGTACTGTAAGGAGACAGGCCGTTGATGTTTCACCTCTGCGAAGAGTCAACCAGGTAGGTTTCATCTGAGAATAATTCTACAATGCAAGCAATATGTACACACAGGAAGAATTATTTTAAATGTTTGTTATAATACCAGGTGGCCCACATAAAAGTAACCCAGCCGGGTAAAATCAGAGACGAGCTAATAATTGTATGTATTCAGCAGCTGATAACACAAGAACAATGTCAGTTTCGTAGCACTTGAGCGACAAATTTTAACTACACAATCGTGATCAAGTGTCCTAAATTATTGGCTATGCGAAATATGAACAAATGCTCTGTATTATTAATATGTACCCAACTAAAAGTTACTAAAAAAAACTTACGAAAGAGAGAACTTTATTTCCTACCTTCAAAGCATGCAGAATACTGAACAAGTAAATGCTACGTTGTATACGGAGAACAATCACGGTAATTGAAAAGCTTATTTTTACAACTTCAACACGTCACCCCCACATGTTAACCTCAGATACTTCATTGGGACTACGTATTTTGTGAGTATGAGAAGTCTGATAGAAATTACGGAAGGGTCTGGTATTGTATATTCTTACCAAAAATATTTCGAGTTTGATTACAGAAATTCCCATTACCTTTTTTTTTTTTTAAAAAAAAAGTAACAAGTACAGTATGTGTTCCTTGATGTTTGTGTTTGTTTCTGTATCACGTGTATCATTAAATAAGAATAATACGGTAAACATGATGATATAAAATTCTGCAAAGTTACTAGCCTAATTTGAAAATATGCAGCAATTTGATAGAGTTAGAATGTATTTCACAGTTATTCATGCTGTTACCAGCAGAGCCATCTTTAGGAAGGCCACTCCGGTGCAAGAATTAATTACTTTTAATCCATTCTTATATTAAATTGAATGTTTTTAAGATCTCATTTCATAGCTTGCCTTAGTTAGATTAATGGATTTCCTAGCCTGTATTTGTATTTGAGTAATAGTTGCTGGTGCCTAAATTATTTTTAGTTTTGTTTACCCATCTGTGGAACTATTTTATGTGGTATCTGCACAGCCTTATATGTTATATAAAAAAAATTACTGTGTTTTGGACGTGGCTGCAGGTATAAGTAAATATTTTGATTGGACTGCATTTTACGTATTTTACCTTATCCATTGTCTTGCCTTGTCTTGTATTTATGCATTCTCTTTTGTTTATTTATAGGCTATTTGGTTGCTGTGCACTGGAGCTAGAGAAGCTGCCTTCAGGAACATAAAGACTATTGCAGAGTGCTTAGCAGATGAACTCATTAATGCAGCCAAGGCAAGCAGATTTTTCTTTACTATTTTATGTCTATGGAAGCTCTGCGACATTTCCTTTTTCATAATTGGGAAGAGAGAGACGCGGTAGTATATAAATACAGAGAAAACTAGTATTCACTTTTATCCTCGAAGCTGTTTTTTCTTCTTTTACGATTTCACTGCCACTGAAATTAATCGAAAAAGAAGAAAAAACAGCTTCGCGGATAAAAGTGAGTACTAGTTTTCTCCGTATTTATTTTATTTTTATTTATTTTTTTCCGAGATTGTTGTGCTGCCATGGATAAGTTTGAGTGTTAATTTGCAATGTGTAACTTTTGTTAGATTTTCAAGTTCTTCATAATTTACGTATTTAATACATGGACATTTCAACCCAAAGCACCCAGTCTTCTCCAGGACAGGGAAAAGAACATGATTTTTTAAAAAATTGCTCAGACTGGCCAAAAACTCATTAGACACAAATGTAATCAAGTCATCTTTTGTCTCAAAATAACTTATGATTTGTAATGGGTAGTGTGTTGCCTTCCACATCTGTCACACTACAACAAGAGTCGCTGCTTTCCAGGTGCCCGCATCACCTTACCTGTTTTTGTGTTTATGTATGTATCCTGTGCTGAAATAAACCCTAGATGCTTTGGTTTGAAAGAAGGTTTTGTTTTTTAACCACTACAGGAATCTTGGACTAATTTTGTTGAATTTTTGACAAGTGGAACTGATGCTCTCCCAATTTAAGTTATGAACGTACCTTTACATCATCCTACAACACACATTTATGGTAAATAAAAAAAAAAGGATCATGAACTTGATGCAAGAACTGGGCACATTCAAGATCAAAAGTGGTATTAATGTGGCATTTTGGTGTTAAAATTGGGAATACAATTCTTTATTTGACTTAAAAACTATACTTATTACTAGACTTCGGATTTTAGGTTTTTTTTCCTTTACAGTTATGTAAGAAATAATAAGTTATGTCAGTATTTCGTTAAAAAACACAACGAATGATGAAGTTTTATAGTGCCTAAGAAACTATTTTGCTTGTTAGAACCTGTTTTAAATGAAGTCTTTTTTAAGGTTTTATATATTTTAAAAGGTTTTACAGGATTTTTATGCCACACAGAGGCATTTGCTTTGGTCAAGGAAAAAATTCAATGACGAACGTGTTTGGAACGTACTCTGGCGATTTCTCTTCCTCCAAGTCCATGGAGATTTTTCAAAGCTCTAAACAAAGCAAAATGTCTGGTACAACTATTACCTGTACAAAAAGTGATCGGATCTGTGTGGTCTTGCTCACTTCTGTGCTTTGTGGCATCTATGTTTTTGTTGAGATTATTTTCTGCACAGACGATGAACACCACAGACAAAATTGTGGAGTTTGACTGTGGATAACAGGAAAAAAGATTGTTGCCTAACTATACGGCAAAGAGTGGATTTTAATAGCAAATTTCCAATGGTATGGTAAGTTCTGCTATCGCTCTAGGGTTAGGCAACACACATAACGTTCATTGCCTATGACTATACCTAATCAACATTTTCAGGAATTTTGAAGTATTTTAATTTTTTAACCTACTTTAGGGTTTTTCGAGACACACTTAAAATTTTTAGAACCTATTTTATGATTTTAAGAGCTTATTTTAGGAACTCAAAAGCACACTTTTTAGAACCTAAAGATCTCAGGTCTACTTATTACACAAAATAAACATTTCCTCTCTGATAGAACATTTATGCATCTCAAATATTTGCAGCAGAATTAACCAATTTTCCATGATTTTGCGTAACTCTAAGGATAATTCAGACTTCGGAAAGTATTAATAAACAAATTATAAATTTTGTGTTTTCAGTTTATTTTTAATTTTGAATCATTTTGTGACAAAATATGATAAAAAAAACTTGCCTCATCATACCTTTCAAAAACATGGTACCATTAAAAAATGAAATGTGCCTATCCCTACCTATTACTAACATACCTGCTAGTGATATCCATTAGAATCTTATCATATTTGTCTTCTTTTCCAGGGTTCATCAAATTCCTATGCCATCAAGAAGAAGGATGAGTTGGAACGTGTTGCTAAGTCTAACCGTTAAAAGATCATAAGGTCCTTGTAATCGAACGTTTTGGATTCAATAAAAATGTGAAAGAATTGTAAATTTTCCTTTTATAATGCATACACTTCCTTGGTACTCTTGTTGGTATCAGCCGATGTTGTTGTCTTCTTTCTTCAGAGGCGAAACCCACTGTAGTCACCTTTATATTCATGCTCCTTTGAGATACGTACTGTGATTTACTGTTAGACTAGCTTGAGAAGACCAATAGGTAGAGGCACGTATGTTTGGTAAATAAAATAAATGTTCGGTTTTATAGCAGTGAAAATCGATCAAAAGTGATACATAAAATGTCATTTTGATTTTAAAATTGTGAATATAATCCTCAATTTGATTTAAAAACTTAACTTCACTTATTACACAAAATAAATATATCCCTTCTAATAGCACATTTATGAAGTTACCAGAGTATTAAGTTTATTCCTGTATAAAGGTGTCCATTTTTTCTTCTCAAATATTTCAGCAGAATTAATCAATTTTCTGTGAAATGCATAACTCGCAGAATAATTCAAACTTCAGAAGGTTTCGGTGTTAAAATGGTGAATAAAAGCATAAATTTGACTTCAAAATGTTTATACCTGTGAAGAGGAGACCATTTTTGCTTCTCAAATATTTATGGCAGAAAGAATCAATTTTCCGTAATTTTCATAACTCACACACAATTCAGACTTCAGAGATTGTCTTGTTCGTAAATAAACAGTAAATTTTGTGTCATCTCACACTCCAAAAATATGAAAAATGAACATTACAGTGTTGTTTCAAATTTCATGTTTTCGTCAGAAACTGAATATGCATGCCTCTATAGCAGTGGTTTCCAACTTCAAAAGGTCCGAGGGCCAAAATTATATCCAGCAGTTGATTGGCAGGCTGATTTTTTTTTGGGGGGGGGGGATTAAAAATTACAAAAATTGTAAGTACTGAACAGAAAATTGAGGCCGGTCTGCTTCTGTATTTGAAAGTCTCCGAAGGTGAAGCAGTGAAGAATCTGCCAGTCGGCTTCTGTAGCGGTTCTTGATGAACTTCATTGAAGAAAAAACACTTTAACACGTGTATGTACTTCCGAACATCGATGTCATTCTTTGCCCAAAACTACGAAGGTTTGGAAAGCGTTCCTTTGAAAGGCATATGAAAATCTCGGGGCCCCTTTTCTTGCCTAGTTTGAAGGAAATCTCCTTGCATATCACACAATTCAAGTAGGAGAGAGAAGCTTCTTGTTCTTCGATGTTAACGCCCAGAGGATTGCTAAATAGCTGGATGCAGCTTTTCAAAATCTTTAAATGTGGAGTCAAACTCATCCATTATTTCTTTAATATTTGCACTGAATTCAGAAAAGTCCAGTGTTTCTTCATCTTCTGCTAGCCGCCTTCAGCTTGGAAAATGGACCAGGTTATTCCTCTCCAAAGTAACGTTGAAAATGTTCAGTTTATTACGAAACCCATTTATGTTTCCCCTTAAATCTGACACCAGCTGGTTTCTTCCCTGCAATTCCGCATAGCGAAGGATTTGAATGCAATGCATGGTGTGAAGAGAATGTTACGTCACTTTAGATTCTTCTGATGATCATTATTGACTGCAAAATCAATTCTAGCTGTGAAATTGTATTTTTTAACAGAGCTTCCGTTCCTTGAGTAAAAATTGAACGTATTTTAATAAAAATACATAAAATTAATGTATTTTGTAAACTGGCTTCGCGGGCTGCCAGTTGGAAACCCCTGCTCTATAGGGTAAAAGGTTTAACCTGACACGGCTCCCGCCAAAACCTTCTCTGTCGTCTGCAGGATGACGTTGCCACTGATTTCGGTGCAAGCGAGCAAACATGGCGACAGGCCGGACTGCGAGCTGTCATTTGCGGGTGCAAGCACAGATGTCTCCGCCACCAGAATATTCACATCTTTGACAACGTGGTAACAAAGGCAGCGGCGACCCATGGTAGGCAGAGGACAAGGCACGTGCTGTCTCCCAAGGCTTATGCCAATGGTTGAAAACACTCCTGCAACGCCTGGGAAAGTTGGCTAGCAGAAGGAAATCTATGGTTTGGCGCGAACTGTGCCATTTTAAACCTTCTGCAGTATAGTAATGGCTGTTACAATACATTAAATCTCCTCTCAGTTTGCGGGCAATATTACTATTTGTGAAGGTTCAATATTGTTTCAGCAGAAGACTATTTTCAAAGAACCTTGTTTCCATATCTGTTCCATTTGTAGCTGTCATCCCTATTTTACCACTGTGATCATATAGGTAGTGATTGATATGCACTTTCGTCAATGGTCGTAATTAACTTATGGACTGACTGCACAACCTTAAATGACGGGAGTTGTGCCATATGATGTGATCCAGAATGCGAGAAAGTAATTTCTAGACTATTTACAAATAAATCTATTTTTGTCCTAATTTGTTACCTCAGTATCTTTGTTAGTATTCGCGATTAAAATTAACCGATATGCCATCTGCCGGGATTTTCAGGAAGTACTCTAAGTAGGATACGTTGTGTTGAAGTCGTTTAAAGCATGGTGAATATGCGAGAAAGTAAGGTCTACTGTTCAGGTTTTTTTTGGTTTTTTTTTTTTGCTTTAAATAGTTTTATGGGTCAGAACAAATTAAAAGTTTTCATGTGTTTCCACCCCGTGGAATCAACAAAATGAAATTTGTTAATAAATCAGGGAAAACGTAATTGACAGAAGATTGGTATGGGGGATATAACACTGTAATTCGGCAAGGAAATTACGAAGAATGCACGAGTCTGCTTACTTTATTTTAGGGATGGGACCGATTAATCGGTAATCTATCGGTATCGGCCGATATAGGCATATCGGTGTATCGGTTTATCGGTAAAATTACCGATTATTTTACCGATCCGATATATCGATAAATATCTGATAATTTAGTGCAAAATTCTGCCATTTTGTTGTAATTTTTATGGATAATCTCCATGCCCTACTTTTTAAAAAAGTAAATGTCTAAATATGCAATTTCTTTTTTCACTGCAGTCACATTGAAACAACACATTTATTAAGGAGGGCAATGAACCTTTTAGGTTCTTCAAGGACCATTTCTAATTTTATATCGGATCGGTAGAATATCGGTTATCGGTATCGGTAAATTTTATATCGGTACTTTATCGGTATCGACCAAAATTTCATATCGGCCCATCCCTACTTTATTTATCGAGAGATAAATATATATTTCCATGAAAATAAAGTTTTAAATTGTACTTTATAAATAAAGCTTTTTTTTTTTTTCCGAAAAATCATGAAGCGTCTTAACCAATGCGTCCATGTATTACCGGTGTTACGTATGTGTGAAATTTGGAACAGGTGCAAGTCGATTAAGAGGGAAGATGAAAATAGTTTGAGAATGAATTAATGTCAAATGTAACCAGAAAAAAAGTGGATATGCTAATGTTACTGTTTCATTCAGTACGATGTCCTTTTTCAGTGAGTATAGCCTGGTCATGAAATCGTGAATATTATTATTAAACCAGCCTTTCTCTTTCGAGAAAGAACTGCAACTATATGTTCGCAATTTTCTCCTGTCCAAGCTTTTCAAGTACAGGTCAATTTCAATTCCTTTATTTTCAAATAATTTCCGAGAACCCCAGTTACATGACGTGCAGATGATACAGCACTGATTTTGACAACCAGTGCGTATACATAGTTTCGTCTGCATTTTCCGTGTTATTTTTGCCTATCATAATTAAATGCTTCGTTCTCAGTACAGCTTCACGTTTGTTAGTGTACTTGGAATTCACATCGCATTCGCAATATTTAAAAATAATGCGTAATTTAAACGTTTTCTACCATACCAGTCATGACAACACGCTGCTCTTTTGTACTACTGCTGAATGTAAACATAGATCTATCCTACTTAGAGCGGCCATATTGGAAGCGACACTAGCGCTCAGGTGGTAATTTTAATCGCGAATTTCACAATGTCTTCCATGATTTATAACATCTTTTGTTTATGAACAGCGGATAATTTTTGCTCTGAGGCCTTGGCGAAAACTGGATTATTTTGGCTCATGTTACAAGAAGAGACTTAGGGTAAAAACTTTCTATCCTTTAATTCTGAAATTTCATATTCTAATTTTTAAATTGAAAGTTTCTTGTTCACACACTAGAATAAAAACTACAGACTTGATCATGAGTCTAAAATACTTTCAGATGTAAATTTGCCTATTTTTCATTGCATCGAAAGTTGGTGACCAATTATCTGTTAAGCAGGGCTGGAAAATAATCAGTAAAAGTCAGTATTTCTACGTTTATGTGACTACTATTAGAATATTTTACATTTTGTTGCTCCATTTTGAGGGATACATGATAAGAACAGTATTGAATCATTTTTTAAAGAGTTCAGCACCATTGTCCCTTGAAGCTGAAGCTTTCAGAGATGAGTACTCTCTACCTGTGACAGAGGTAATCAATGAAAGTAGAATATGTGATGAACTGAGGAAACTTTCTGAAAAGGAAAAGGTACCGTTTTCAATGGAAGGAAAGAAACATTTCACAGCAGCCTGCAAACACTTGCAACTTCACTGTCAGATTAAACAAGATATGATTCATAAAACTTTTAAATTGGTACAGAAAAGGACTCGTTTTGTTTGGCAGAGCTTACCAACATCCATGCACACACAATGCAATAACGTGCTTTTAGTTCTATATTTAAACGCCAGGCAGTGTGCCAGTCGACGCTGTTTGAAACTATACTAACAGATGGCGCGCAGATCTATTTTCTGTAATTTCTGTGCTTCAGAATTGCCAACGCACTGTTTTGGAGAACGAACCATGGTTTAGTTAACTGGCAGTTGGTTAACAGAAAGATTAACAGGACATTGAAAAAGTGGCCCTTAAAGTGTCAGGCATAGTACCCTTCAGATACGATTTATATTCCATACAGTAGAACCTCGATTTTACGTTTTTCAGGGGAATAAGTCGAAAAGACTTAAAATGCAGGAAAATGTAAAATCGTAATCCCATAGACGAAAAGGTGGATTCATCCCCAAAAAGCAGTTGATAAATACGCCAAAGTGTCGGTTACAGTTCATTTTGTTGGACTCCATTGGAAAGCCAGGTCCACTAGCACTTCTGTCATGGACAGAGGCATCCCGTGTCCTCAAATTCTGCATACGACGTGCAAATGGAGTTGTCGGATGATGGATCCTTTTTTTAAATTTTGTGTGGAAGTGCCGCTGGACAATGGTATATGACCAACTCATGAAATTGGAGTGCATAAAATGCTTTCTCTTTGACCTTTGCCACCATCTTGCAAATCCTGGCTCCTAACACATAAATAGATACTGTAAAGAAATAAACTTTGCGAGGTGTGTGTTTCATGACTTACCCACAACAGATATTGATACTACGACAATCATTTTGAATAACACTGCTTATAAATACAGGGTTTCATTGTGAATCTCTGAAAAATAAACTGAGTGTAGAGAACAGGAAGCAACTTTTCTTTATGGGTTATAGGTGTTGATGTGTTGTTTTGATGCTACAGTCCTTTGAAAAGGATATGTTTTTATCCTTTGTGCATGCAGCCATGCATTACATATTCTATTCATCAGTGCTGTTGACTGTTATTTTATCTGCCACTTTTCTGCAAGGCACTGTGCGGTGGCACAAGTCAAAATCCCTAACGATCATAGGCGTGCACAAGATGGGGGGGGGGGGCAATTGCCCCCCCTAATCATGGACGTCCACAGATTTTTTTTCCATGGAGGGACAAGCAAGGTATTTTTCCATGGGGTATATTACCCCGGTCGCTTCAAAAAAACACCGCTTATAAATTACTATGACTGAAATCTAATTATACATGTTAAATATATAGAGTTGACATTCGTTTTCTAAGGGGGAGGTGTTGCCATCCTTTCCCCCCTTCAGACGTCCATGCCCCTATATTATTATACTTTCAGCTAAAAATTTAGGGTGGAGAAATCTTATCGCAGTTATTAAAGGATATTATACTCTCACAGAAGATGAAGTATTTTCAAGCCGATGAAAGTTCAAAGCAACTACGGGGGAAGGGGGTTAAGTGGCGAGACCACAGGGGGTGGGGGGACATTGCTCCTTAAGCTTGGGCGGAAATCAATTCTAGGGGGCAAGGGAGTAAACATTGTAGTAAAAGAAAGCAAGACTAGCAGGACAAGAGGATTCTCAAGCTGGTGTTATTTTTCACGTCCTTCTTCCCAAAGAAGTTTTTGCGCCCTATTAAATCAATATTATTTTAAATTTGGAAAAAATTGTATCTATTTTTTTTTGCTCGCAATTTAGTTCTTTTCTATAATGCTTGGTAAATTACCAATGAAAGAAATAAGACCAAATATGCGCACACATTTCAGAGACAATTTATATCATTTTTGCTGTTGGTTTGTTATTAGGCGGATGAATTGATTATGTAATATATTTAACAAATATATTTATATGTGTACACACACCCATCAATGCGATAAAACTAAAATAGTGAGGTTCTTCTTCGCCGAATGAACTTTCATCAAGGGTTTTGCACCCCCTAATCAGCGAGTCTTCGCACGCCTATGCTAACTAACGGTGGCTCTGGAGTGGTCGACAACAAAGGTTCAGTTGCACGTGCACCAAAATGATTGTAGTCAGTGACGGCGCCAGCCTGAAATAAGTGGGGGACTAAAGATTTTGGAGTAAAATTCTCTAGGGGGGGGGGGCGTCTAACTTATACCAGGTAAAAGGTATTTACGTAAAACTTTTCTATGGTATATTTTTACCAGTGACAGTGCATTTTGTTCCATCATACACAAAAGTACTTTTAGGCACGGATCTTTCATGTCAAGTAAAATGCAATAATTCGATTGTTGTCTCTTCCAAAGCGATTTTTTAGTAGAATAATATCACAGACTTACTAGTTACTATTCATATAAACAGTACAAAATACGTCATAAAAGCTACGGATAAACGTATAAATATAAACATAACACTATCTCTATGTAAAGAGTTTGAGTACTTCTTTTTTGTGCTAAAATGAGAAGATGAACCACATCAAGAAGTAAGATAAGTATATTTTCATGAGCAGCTACAACCTTGTTTAAATCCAAAGATTTTGCAACCACTCTCAAAGAGAGAATAGATAGAACACTCAACCTCTCGTTTCCAATTCGATTACGAAGATAACACCTGATTTGCTGCAAACAGCCGTTGATGGGGCTACGCACATTTCAATAACACAAAGCTTGTAAAGTTCGTAAAAGGCAGTTTTTAATGTTTCAACCATTGCAAGGAGATGCTGAAGGGTCTTTATTTTTAGTTCCTTTCTACCTCATAGTGTGCCATAACTCTAAATTGTCCAAATCACAACAAAAGAGAGCGGCAAAAGATTGTAGCTTTTCGTGCTTCAGAAAAGTGGCACTAACTTAATAAAGTAGGCATGAAATAAACAACACCACTCTTGAATAGAAAATGTGTTAATGGTATTAATTTTCTGCTGTCATGATCAAATATATTACGTTTTCTTTGTTCAATGACTGAAATTCAGAACTTAAGGCTAAAAATGGGGAGGATATGAGAAATACCGTCAACATAGGAGGTGCCACTCTCAAGGAACAAACATACTTTCACTACAAATTTACCTCCATTAGGAGACAAATATATTAACATAAAATCAATTAATAGAGTTGCAACCTTAGCTGATCTCTCCCTCCTTTTATTTTACAACACATCATAAGTAAGGTAACCTTGCGATCTAATCGAACTAGAAAATATATTTGAACTTGCCCCAATGGAAGTTTTATAATTGAAAATGTAAACTTCTACTTTTTAAGTTTTCGATCGAAATGCATCTACCGTATTTTTTAAAAAATCTAGGGGGCTACAGGGGAGCTGAGACCAGTTTTGAGGGGCTTCAACCCACTAGCCCCCCTGTAGCGCCGTCCCTGGTTGTAGTGTGTTGTAGAATTAATGTTATTGCTTCCAGAAAAAATGACCAAGCTGCCACAGTCTATTGAGACGGTACATCAGAAGCAAGGATGACCCTTACTCAATGACGTCACAAAAGCCCCAACCCTTGCACCAAATTTCCCCCAAAATTCAACAACTTCAAACTTTTACTTTCAGAATGGCTTTCGCGTGTCCCACTCGTAACGCTGAAAACGCTGATTGGAGTGTTACAGAAGAGGAATTTATTGACCCCCAAAAAAGAAGAAGAAATTATATTAAAACAAAATACAAAATAAAGTGAAATATGTTTAGACTTGGGATATGTACTTATTTATAGTCCCACTCAACTTAACTATAATTCCAAGTGTAGAAGAATACACATTAAGAGTCTATTATGGTCATCCAGTAGCATGAACTAATCGGAACTGAACTTAGAGTTTACATTCGATCCGAACAAATGTGCAATGCCAATATGCCTCAAAAAGGGATCTAACCCGAGACCCCTTGATTTCTTGATCTTTGTTTATTCACTTTACTCCTCATATCGTATCATTCAGTTTATCGTGCAAAGGTGAGAATTTATTATACGACGACATACAATAATAACAATCTATTCCATCCCAGGGCCCCTATTTTTGCAATATGTACTCTAATCTCTAGAACATGAAAATCAACTTGGTTCCAGTGACGTGCACTGAGGAGTAGCTAGTCTAGCAGAGATAGATCAATCAATCTCAAATCACAAGATTTATTTTGTTGAAGCCACAGTTCATATGCAACACTTTTTTTTTCACGCGCTTCTCGTCCCTCGGTGCGTTCAGCGGCCTAGCTCGCTCTTTCTCCGTCTCACAGTTCCAGATAGAAACGGGTTTTCGAAGGGAAAGGGAAGATTTCTGCCTCTACCTCCCTTGCCCCCTCGCACCCGCTCCAATGGTTGAAAGCCCGTGCTTTCAGGTCCTCCAGTCTATCTCCTATAGGACAGATAGGGGATTGGATTCCCTTCGCTTCCTTTGTAAATCCTCTAAAGAACTAAGGGGAAATTTTTCTCCAGCACTTCTGTTCTCTGTATTTATACTACTTTTTACACGTTGTACAATATGTATGTATAATATGGGATGTACTTTTATTATTTATGCAATTGGAACGTCTTATGTGCAGACAAAAATGTTATACTTTTTTTAAAAGTATGGAATATATAATGATTAATTAACAAATATTTGCTCACGCTCTCTCTTGTTCTCGTTTTAGTAGTGTTTTATTTAAATATACTAATCTCTTGGCTTCCAATAAAAAAATGGATAAGCTAAACAATCATAAATACGGATGTACTTATTTGGGCAAGTGAACGCGCGTTCTAATTCTTGTTGTTGGTTTAGTTTATTTTACTTCGCTTTTCTGCCACATTTGGTTATCGCGAAAATGAGGATGAGTAATGAGAACATTTCAGGCCGGAATTCGTGACGAGCGTGCATTCTTGTTCTTATGTGTTGTACTTTGCCTGCAGTGAATAATGAAAAAATTAGAAATGAAAAATGTATCCCAGAACTCAAAAAGCCAAATGAATATCATTGAAGAAAGTAGAAAAAAGGTTTGTTTAAAGGTGTGTTTTGTTACCCATCGCTTTTTCTAACTGTATAGATTTAATCGGAATAAGTAGCTAAGTGCTTGGAAAGTCGTAAGGGACAATCATGAACAGAGAATTCTAGGCTCCTGATTTCACATTGCCCTGCAGATGCACTGAGAAGAAATTATTTGTATTTTCTTCTCTCATCCATCGCTTTACCTAATTTCTGCCATGACGATGAAAGAAAGTTGATTAACTGGTGAAGATTGGTTGCAAAGAAACACTCATACAAAGGCCAGGGCTTGAGCCCCGATCCTTCAGTAACGAGATCGTGAGATGGGGAAATTAGGGATATCAAGCAATGCAAAATTTTTGAAAAAAACGTTAATCATATATAAAGATGGCATTTCAAAAATTCAATTGAAAATTACTGCTCAGGAAAAATACAGTTTGCTTTACCGATACCCACATATCCGAATGGTTAGCGCCTTCCTCACATGTTTGTTGCCGGCCGACCTCTGTGGAGGAGTGCAAGTGGTCCCGGATCTGTACCCGATGGAGGTATATAGTGGTTCGGATCCCACATTAAACTATAGGTCTAGTCCCGATTAGCCTTTCTGTGTATAAAGTGGACTTAAAACGTCAAATCAACCATCAAATCAACCAACCGTGGGGGAGTGGTTACCAGAACGCGCTACAACACCAGGAATTCCGGGTTCGAACCCCTATCTGGACATTGGTGTTCTTTGTGTTTGTCCCTTCATTAATTTTTTCGCATGATCTTCGCGATTAACCAAATGTGTCAAAAAACGAATCAAATCAAATTATTCATTGATTGATTGTTTGATTTGGTTTATTTTACTTCGCTTTCCGCCATTTTTGGCTAATCGCGAAGACGATACAATAGAATTGATGAAGGGATACACAAAGATCACCCATTGCCAAGCCGAGATTCAAATCCGGCATCTCTGGCTCAGTAGTCAAATCAAATCGTTTTTTATTTTGGAAAGTGGGTGGAAGTTATGTGTACAATTTTTTGTACTTATTCCTAACTTTGCAATTTTTCCTGTATTTGACGTTCTTCTTTTAGGAATACTGGGCCCTAAAAGGGGGGGGGGGATTATGACCCGTTGGGCACGCCACTCATTGCTACCCCAAGTGTCGACGTCACCGCACGTCACTGCTTGGTTCCTATTTACAGCACGATATATTGTTCATATAAAATAGTGCAACTGTAGGTTGGAATTGAGATTAGGTACCCGGCTGAAATTCCCTCCCCCCAACCAGGCACGTAGCCATAGGGAGGGCAAAGGGTGCTGAAGCTCCCCGAAATCCTACAAATATGTAATTTAAATGTTGTTTTTATTGTTAATAACAGAAATAAAGTTATAACCACAGTAAAAACTACATTAAATCGAAAAAAGTTTAGTGTATAATATAAAACCAGGCTATACTATATTCTACCATTTAATCCGAAGAATAAATGGATCCACAACTTCCAAAACTTATAGTTTTCTTTGTGAGAGGTCACAGAATATAAACTTTATTAGTAAAATTTACCACTAACTGTTAAAGCCTTTTTTTGAACGATTGTGTAAAAGTTAATAACAAAATACAATATCTATGATTTTCAGTACACTAACCGTACAAAATATAAGAAAAATAAAGGACAACAATTGTGTTAGATATTCACTGATATGGTGGATCGAGAAGCAAAGTTTTACCATTTATGTAATAATGACAACAAATTTGGATTTAAATTGGTATATTTTTAATAACTTATAATAGTTATTATTGTAAAATGATAATTATTATTGCCATTATTATTTGTACTAATAAGTTTTATCAATTGCCTGACCCCCTCTAGAAATATTTCTGGCGACACCCGTGCTGATAAGGGATGGGCTCAAAATAAAATTCTGGCTACGGGTCTGCTCCCAACGGTAAATTTTGGATCCGCCACTGTGTGACAGCCAGAATCGCGCTTTTTCCATATAATGTCAGCTACAGAGAGCGAGAAAGAGTATGTCCGAGAATGATAAAGATATAGACACAAAGAGAGATAGAGAGAGAGAAACAGGAAGATAGAAAATGATAAAGAAAGGGAAAAGAGGCAGAGGGATAAATAGAAAGAGATAGAGAGGGCATTGGCGTGCCCAGTAGCTATTTACGAAAGGGAGGAGTTATGGACACTTTTTCTTGTAGTCAGCTCTCATTTTGCCTGCCATCTTTTCCTACCATTGATGTTATTTTTTTAGGAATGTTGGGCCAAAGGGGGGTTATAACCCACCCAAGCCCCCTTGGGCACGCCACTGAGAGAAGGATAAAGAGAGGAAAAGAGAAAGAAACTGAAAAGTGGAGATTGAGATAACGATTCTTTTCGAATCTACCAGCAAGCAGAGCACATGTATGCAAGCTGCTACGATATCTCAAACGAATGACTCAGCTGCATTTTGTTCATTTCATGATGAATCTGCAAAGAGAGAACATCTGATACCGAAGCGTATTTCATTTTTGCGGGCAGCACGTAACGGTAGTTCTCTATGTTGTGAATTAATTTAATTTTCAGACGTGAAGAAATCATAGTAGCACAGCTTAGAACAACAAAGGTAAGTGAGAGAAAGTTGCCCTTTTTAACCCTTGTACTTTAAAACATTCGCCACATTGTTTACACAGCAATTTAAGCTGCACATCAACCTTCCGTGTGAGTGCTCAGGAATGAAAGTGAAATCCGGTTTTTATTTGTTTACGAGGTTGTTATGAAACCCACGTAATGTCCTGGCCGTCGAACTTTCTTCGTCGTAGCGGTATGGCACATAATGTGATGAATACTTGTTCACCGTTCATGTGTACACTGGTACAGTGGCGTGCTCAGGATTTTCGAAAGGGGGTGTTATTGTGCACTTTCTAAAGTAGTAAGTCCTCATTTGCCATATTTTCCTGCCTTTGCCGTTTTTTTATTGTTTTTTCTTTAGAAATACTGAACCCCACCAACACCCCTTGGGCACGCCACTGCATGTGTAACAGTGTTGCCACAACCAGAGAGAGTCAGTGGCGGATCCAGAAAAGTTTCAAGGGAGGGGCTCAGGAATTGTCGATTTTATCAGGGGGTGATGGACTAAGTAGGTTTACTATCTTAATAATATTAAAGATGTGTGCCAATAGCGCTCCAGAATACTGTAATGAGTAGACCTCGGATTTTAGTTTTTTTTAACCTATTTTTTCCCTTTGCAGGTAAATAAGAAATAACAAGTTATGTCAGTATTTCATCAAAAAACGCAACAACTGACTACGTTTTATAGTGCCTAAAATAACCTATTTAGCTTGTTAGAACCTATTTTAGGTTTATGTGCCTAAATTAAACCTTTTTTTTAAGGTTTTTATATTACTTTTAGGTTTTACAGAATTTTTATATCTCACAGAGGTATTTACTAGGTTCGGTGGTGAAATAATACAATGACTGGCGACTCAGTGGCGTACGCAAAGGGGGGGGTACTGGGTTTAACCCCCCCTTGAGCTTTTAAAATACTATGGAAAATGCTGTAGAAAAAATTTAAAAATGGCTAATTTATCACAGTCAAAGATCTGCGACAATAATAATAATAATAATAATAATAATAATAATAATAATAATAATTTGAATTATTATTCCCATGCAGCATGATGAAAAACACAACATTCCAAACGCAATCTAAGCGGCCGCAAAGTTCAATTTTGCATTATTTTTCTTGCAAAAAGTCGCGCAGTGACTCTCGCGAGAATTGTGAAAATTCCTTGCTTCGTCGGAGTGTGCCGACCTTATTGCAAACGTTCTTCCCGGTACTGATTTCACATCCCCTTGTGAACTCTCAAGTGATGCTGAGTCTACATCCACATCATTAAATAATGTTGAAGAAGTGCTTTGTGAATCACCTAGAAGTGATAAATGTGTTGGAATGTGTATAAACTTACTTTTCAACGAAAACATAGACTCAGTGGAATTTAACAACATGTATTCTCGCGCTTCATCATCATCCTGGGCGAGTTCCATATGTAAAGGTAATGTAAATTCCCCCGTGCATATAGCACCTTGCCATAAAGGCACACGTAGTGGTGTGGTGGACCCCAAAGATTCTCGATCTCGAACTATTTTGCAGGTGATGTGATCAGCACCATGCTCCGGCAGCCTTCATCCCACAGGGTTGCTCTCATGTACCCACCCATTGCTATGAGGCTGGGTGCGGAGACAAGGCTGGATAAATTCCAACCAATTCCGGGAATCGAACCCGGATATCCCACGAAGTTGTCAGACTAGACAACTTCCTTGAATGAGTTTCATATTTCGATTATTTCAATAAATTTAATATATTTGCTTGTTTTTATGGATTTTCTTCACACTTAAAATGTCTCACTTATCATATACAAATAACCGTTGACTAGACAATTATTTCGTAACAAAGAAACACAAGAAATGTAATTTTGTTCTATTTCTTTCATAAATAGCAGCTGCATTAGTAGTAATTATTAGTAGTAATTAAACTAATTAATTATAATAATTATTAATTAATTTATTATTATTATTATTAATTAAAGTATAATAAAACAATGGTAATGTGAATTTGTAGAAAGTTTTCGAAATAACACCCCCCTTGATGATATCCTGCGTACGCTACTGACTGGCGTGTTTGAAACATGTTTTCTGTTGATTTCCCTCCCTCCAAGTACGATGATGTATATAAAGCTCTAAACAAAACAAAATGTCTGCACACAGTGGCGGTGAATAAAGGAGGCAGTTCCTCCAATTTTTTTGCTCCTGCTTTACAGAATCTTAATGAGAAGTCTTTCTACTAAGATAAAGTAAACACCTCTTCCCCTCACCATCTCAGTTTTGGCACCCAATCGTCCAAAGTGCAAACTTCTGATCTGTGTGGCCTTGCTCACTTTCGCGTCAGTTTGGTCCTTTTTGGCATTCACGGCTTGCGAAGTAATATTTCAGAATTCAAATTTGCACTAGTGACTATGTTTCTGTTGAAAGATAATTTTCAGCACATGGAAAATTATCCTCACAGACAAAAGGCGGAGTTTGAGTGTGGATAACATGCAAAAAGATTCATGGTGGTCACTAGGACCATGATAAAATTCAAGAATAATTCCTGGTTTTCAAGGTGAACTATTCAAAGATACAAGCACAGGTTTTCTCTATTCCAACCTTACATATTACCGACTCTCACCCCCCCCCCCCCAAATATTAACAATATAAAGGGGTTGTGTGATTCCAATGTACCCAAAATTTTACCTAATCAACTTCAAGTTATCTAATTTTGCAATAATCTTCCGTCTGTCAGATAGGTTGTTCTGCAAAAGACACTAACAAGGTAAACGGATTGACAAAATTTTGTTTTATTTTCCATGGAGATGTCCTATTCTTGCTTAAAAAACTAAAACTAAAAACTAAACTGAGAGAAACTTACCTCAGGGCATTTATAAACATGTATAAATTTATGGGATTTGGATCAATAAAAGTTGCAATTTTTTACGTCTACGGAGAAAAAAATGGGAATAGAGAAAACATCCGCTTGTACATTTTTTCATTTTTTCAAAAATTCATGAATTCCAGAGCATGCGCGCCGACTACGTGGGTGCTCCGGGGCTCGAGCACCCACATAAATAATCTTGTGGGTGCGCCGCACCCACAAGATTTTTAGTTTTGTAAAAACAAAATAAAATAAATATTTCTCACTTGCCATTATCAAAAAATAATAAGCAATTAAACATTGAGATGGAAGTTAAAATTTCTAACCTCTAAAACATTATTGTTTCAAATGTGTTTGTGCAAAGACAACCAAGGAACACATTCCCCCCCTTCCTTGCCTGTCTCTGGCCAAGTCAAAGGCAGTCCCCACAATAACAATGGAAGTGTATTGTATTGTGAATAGAATCCCGTCTTCTCGGCTTGCTTTGATGTTTCCTTGCAAGTGACACACTACAATACGCCCACTCCATTCGTCAACAATTGTTTTAAAATAACTACTTGCAGATATTGAGCACTAATAAAGAATAGACCGAATGGTGATTCTTCGTGAATTAATATAATTTGTAAGACATTCGCCAAAGAGGCTAGCAGTGTTTCAATCGCTACAAGAAGACAACGAAGATGGTGTTGTAAAAAATATTCCCAGACTGACTTTACGACCATTCGGTCCCACAAGGTGGTGTGTGAGGGTAAAATCACTACAATCGTTGGAAAGTAATTATGATGTTCTCTTGAAATTTTTGGAAGATCTGTCAGAAGGAAAAAGTGAAGTCGGTGGGAAGGCTAGTGGATATTTTTGAAACCTACATCAATTCAGATTTCTTATTTTCCTGAAAATGTTAATTTCAGTTTTCGGCAGGATTGAACAACTTCATTCTTCTTTTCAGAAGAAATCATTGTCATACCGAGAAATCAAAACTTTGGTGGAAACTTTGTCTGCAAGTTTAGCTTCACAAAGGGATATATATTTTTTTTTGAGTTGTGGAATGAAACCATGAGGAAAGCGGAGGAACTGAACATTGATGAACCAGTTTTGCCTAGAAAAAGGAAGATGCCAAAACGCTACGACGAAGGTAGTGATCCTCATACGTATCAAACGCCGGAGGAAATGTACAGACAAATATTTTTTGAAATAATTGATGTGGCTGTGGGTTCGCTAAATCGTAGATTTCAAACAAAGGTTTTGGAACTTATTTCACAACTTGAAGCTTTTGCTATCGGTCAAATTGGTGCTGATCGATTTCTGCAGTTCTATGGGACAGACTTTGATAAAGACAAGCTAACATTGCACAGGGACATGTTTCTAGATGTGTGCAGAACGAACAAAGAAAAAGTGGCCAACTTGTCAGACATTACAAATATTTTAAGTAGAGAAAACAGTGCTCGTATGCGTGAAATGCTCACAGAATTTGTGAAGTTTGTACGGGTGATTTTAACTATACCTGTTACTTCTTGTACTTCTAATCGGTCATTTTCAGCACTTATACGATTGAAAACGTTTCTGCGGTCAACAATGACCCAAAAAAGATTGAATGATTTGGCAATTTTGCATGTTCATAAAGAAATGACTAAAAATATTGACATTACCAAAATTGCAAACAAATTCATAAGTGCAAATGACGTAAGAAGGAATGTGTTTTATATTGAAAGTTAACATGTCATTGTTATTATTATTATTATTTGGTACATAAAATTAGTCATTTTGTAGTTTCTGTTCACAACAAAATCCTTGCATAGTTCTTTCTGCAATACAATTAAAATTATTTGCATTTATGAAGATTTTTTCATTTTAATTTGCATGAATGTGGTATTTTCTATTAGTAACGTGTTGATAATATCATTGCCTCTTCCAATCATTGTGCATGTAAGTTTAAAGTATACAATACTTGATAATTGCAGATCTAACCGCCATTGATATGCACCCACAGAAATTTTGGAAAGTCGGCGCCCTTGTTCCAGAGCCAATAATTCACGCATAATTCCCGGAGCCAATAATTCACGTGTAATTCCCGGAATTCAAGGAATTCCAAGTGAGTTGCCACCTTGATATTGTGCAGCAAATTATACATACGAAATTCATTTTTCATGTCAACAAGTAACTTTTCCTAACAGCACAAGTGTAGTATTATATTAATTTGTAGATAATTTTGAAAATGATATAAAGAAATGAAAATTTGTTTAGAAAATTAATATTTTGTTATTACGGTTCTTGTGCAATTTTGTTTTTAACGATTGTATGTAATCAGTATTTTTCAGTATTTTTGTGTTAATTGAAGTTATTTTGCAACCAACTTCGAGATTTTTCGAGCCTAATTTAAGATTTTTAGAACCTATTTTAGGATTTTTGGAGCCTATTTTAGGAACACAAAAGCAGATTTTTAGAACCTAAAAATCAGAGGCCTAATGAGTTTCCATCAATTTAAACCATGCATGGAGTATCTTTTTTACCTATGTATTACGTAGCTTAATAATCCAACGTTAATTGCTTCAGATCTAATTTTGATATCGAATAGAATACACCATTCTAAATTAAATTATAAAAATGAATATTCACATTTGTACCTACTACAAGCTAGACATGCTTTGAATTTATTAAACTTCGGCCAGTAGAATTACGTGGGAGATATGGAACGATTTTTTTATTTGTAAATAATGCTTAAATGCATGTCATGTTATGCCCCTTCAATAAATTTTAAATCTAAACTAGCCTTAGTTTTAGAAAATTTTTCTTTTATTCAAGCAATTAGCGGAAAATATTTCAAAGAACTTATTAATTAAGGGGTTCGATTCCCGGCGCAATCACTTTACACAATCACAGTGGTTCGATTGTTACAAACAGTATTTGTTTTATGTGTTTTGTGTATAATTATGAATAATTAATTAAGAGTATTATTATTTCTAATTATGTGTGAATGAGGGTGCTTGTTTGATCTGGCCATATCCTAATTAGAGTTGGTTATTGTAATTTTTGAAGAGTCTGTATTTTTGGGTTTCTTCCATGGTTCAGTGTATTTTGAAAGAGCCAATAAGATTTGAACATTCAGCCCTCCCCCATGCGACGAGGGAGTTAGTATAAATATGGCCTGTCTGACAGAGGACAGGTACAGTGTGTGTGAAACTGATAGCTGGAGGAAGAGTGATCTTCGGACTTCAGCGGCCTGTCACATCAGTCACAAATCAATCCGAGGCGGTTCCGCCGATGCTAGTAGCCTCCACGCCGCGGTTCCGCCGTGAGGATCAAATTAGAAAAATGTGTAAATAATGTAATATAGACAACAAATGGAAGAATCCGAGCCTTGTTTTTTGTAAATAAATGTATAAAGCCTATTTCTGCGAGTTTTCAGCAATATGCAACATTAAATCAGTAAGTTCTTGCCTGTGAATTGATTCTTTGGTTCCGAGCGCTCTGGTGAGGAACGGGATGGGGACCCAGGACTACGAGCCTATTTAGTTGTTTATTTGTTTTTGTTTTTTTCCTACCAGAAGCGACCCGGTAAGGGTGGAGTATTGCGGAACATTTCGCACTCGAAACTCTTAAAGCATAAAAAATCAAACTCTGGAATCGACACCGCTGTTCCCGACATGGGTGTAATTTGCGAATCCCCTTTCGTCACTAGCATCTGATCATTATTGATCCTCATCGCCGCGATTAGCCAAAAGAAAGTTGCAAAAGAGCGACGAAAAGTAAGTAGGTTACAATCCATGCTTGCCGAAAAGTGACGGCACCAGAAAAAATAGGAGGCGGATGCCCGAGTACAATCTGGGGTGGTAGTAAGAAGCATTTTACGCTCCTCTTAAATTCCAAACAAAAATGCACATTTGGGCTAAATTAAAGATGACTTTATATATAGAGTTTATTAGTTTTACTTGTTTGCTTGGGAGGCGGAATGTCAACCAGGAGGGCGCACCTCACCGTCACTGTTGCTGGTGTGCACCACCTTCTATCTCTTCACAGACAAGCTCACACGAGAAGTAAGTTGTGCATGGAAAGAAACTGATATCCAAAATTTACGGGTGTAAGGGGATCTTCACCTTGAAGGCACCCGAATGTCGACCGCGCTTCTAAGTAGTACACCCCCAGGCTAGCTAGGTTTAGTTATCTTAGCATAAATATATATATATATATATATATATATATATATATATATTAGTGTATTTATGTTAATAGAACCTAACCTAACAGCGCAGGCCTCTCCGTCGGCGCAGTGGTAACGTCGTCGCCTTGTAATCAAGGGGTCCCGGGTTCGATACCCGGTGGAGCCACATAGTGGTTCGGATCCTACTTTAAACTGTAGGCCCAGTCGCGATTAGCCTTACTGTGCATAAAGTGGATGTAAAACACCAACTCCATCAATCAATCAATCAAAGAAACCTTCCTCGTCTGAAGTCAGAGAACGCAAGATTGCTCTAGTGTTGTGCGATAAGGGAGACCCATCACCATTCATCCCCATCGTCACGATTAGCCAAAGATGGCAGAAATGCGACATTAAGTAAACCAAATCAATCAAACCTAATTTATTTTACAGTTCTAAAAGAAGAGGGACAGGCCTGTTTGACTAGCAGAAGAAGAAATACCTCACCCTCCCAGTGAGATCGTTCAATGGCAACATTTATATTTTTAATTGATAAGTGTACTACGAAAGATGCCACCTTTTTCGTAACTTACGTAAGAATGATAAAAATTCTTTCAAAAGTTTTTATGAATGCATGTTTTTTTGTAATACAGGAAGTGTGCAGTGCCCTTTTATTGTTGTTTATAATTGCAGTTCTGCCCGATGGTGTCGCTACCTGCAAGGGTGTGTTGGGAACAACTGCTGCTGCTTTCTCAACACGACAGGTGGGCGAAGAACACAGTCGCGAAAGGGTCGTTATACTTTTCTCTTGTGAACAGGAACTTTTCAATTACCAACATGAGCGAAAAACATTTGAAAAGAGGTGAGTTAATATTCGGGACAATAGCCATGCTAGGACTAATGGCGTTCATGTACCATGTGATATATTATTATGTAAAGCCAAGTTTATTTTAAAACAATCATATTCCACTATAGGATAACACGAGTGACTGTGCATTTGTAATATTTAATCTACGCATTTGTAATTACTTACGCAGCGAGTTGTTTTTGCAATGTAGTGATACCCGACGATTGCTGGTAAGTTAAATATTTTTATGCAGTAGTTATTTTTGGACATGAAGTCACTAGAACTACAGGAAGTTCAGTGAACCGTAACTGATGGTGCCGGCAGGTTTCTCAGCAGGTTTCTCAGTGGAAAGTGAAATCGGAATGTGATGGAAAGTATCTCAAACATGCAGAAATAACATTAAAAATGAGTAGTAGTTTTAACATGCGTTTGCATGCAGTAATACTGGTGCTGGTTAGTATGATAATACACAATATTAAATGGAATGCAAAATATTACGAAGTGGTATGTCTGCATACAAGGAAAGTAAAGAGCAAACACCCAAGTTTTCTATGCATATGCTAGTTTTCTGTAAGAAAGGGTTGAACTAAATATAATTAGGTCTAGAAATTGTAGCTAACCGGAAACAAGGTATCATCTGAAAATATATTTAGTTTAACTAGTGAAGTATGTAATTGGTCCTCCGTCAATAATATCACAAAACGAAATGGTGTAGCCAGTTAATTTTTAAAATTATCTTCAGCAAATCAGTCTTTGAGGAAAAATAGAGGTTGATAGTGTGCCGTAGTAATAACAGTGCAAAATTGAATGTGGATTTATTTCCAGAAAAGGTAACCCTTTCTCCGTAATTCACAGCACTTTTTGACCATCCACCTTTCTTGACAAGTAGCCCCATACCTCACCCTCAGCTAGCTCGCAGAGCCCTCAGAACAAGACACACATGGTCTCAACGGGGAGGTAAGCATGCAGGTGCGTTTCATCGATGACCTATTTTCTTGTATAACCCATTTTCTGTATTCATCTGCAAGATAATTACTAACTATGCTTGTGGATTCTCTAGCTGGTTACTTGGGTAGCACTTCTGATACATACTTGCACTTAGCACTTAAGCTTAACATACATAGTTTAGTTAAAATAATATCAATAAATTGAGGTGGATGATATTGAGAAAAACGAGCTTGTAATTTTTCGTCATGGTGATTTGTACTTGTACTCATTCTAGTTTTGGGAAATAATAGGTTTTGATGTATTGTTCTTGTAAATATTTTTTTAATATGTACTTGTGTCATATTGTACTCAAGTGATTCTTTTCTTATATTGGCAGCCGGGTTCTATTTTCATGAGACAGTTTTGAGGCTCTTGATTTTAATGCTAAGGGAGAATGCATTTTTATGTAGGTCCAAAGTTAAACCTGTGGGTCAATTAGCATGAAGACATGAAGTTGTAGGCAACAATTAGCAATGTGTGTAGGCAACAATTCATGACCTACTGGAATGTTTAAATATTTGCACTTACTAGGAGTGGGATTGTCGCGCCAGTGCATGTACAGAACCCTTCACAATTTTTGGAGCGATTTTACAATACCGGACTCCTCTCCGATTTATTTCATATTTGGCATAATCATTAATTGAGGCCTCGTAATCATGAATCTGAAGTTGAATGTGGGGGTCGCGTTTTGAAAATGGGAAATAAGCGGGGTATAATTTAACAATACAGGGAATTTCTCCAATTTGTTTGAATTTTCGGTTACTTACTAATTTGGGTCTCCTAATCACGAATCTGCACTTAAAATTTGGCGCTCACGTATAAATTTGGCGCTTATTTGGGGCAGGTGAATCCGGCCACTTTCTAACATGCCCTTAACAGGGAGTCTATAGATATAGGCGGGAAGCCGGAGCGGAGGCGGGGCCGCGATAGCGGTTGGGGGCGGTAGGTCGATTACCCCAGGGGCGGAGCCCGGAACCGGCGGGAAATTCGGAAATCGAGGGTGTGGAAATAAGAACTTAATTTCGATTATTTTGCTATTTCCACGTGTGAGCGCCAAATTTTGACTGCAGATTCGTGATTAGGGGGCCAAAATTAGTGAGTATGCCGAATTTCAAACAAAATGGAGAAATTCCCTGTATTGTAAAATCGCTCCCATACATTAACAAAATCTTAGTTTTGGAGCACTACAACGACAAGCAATTTTTCCTCACGGAAGACGCCATTTTGGTAACATACAATTGAACGCTCGAAACATGGTTTCCATGCTTGTATACGGAGAATGATCAGTGTAATTGAAAAGCTTATTTTACAACTTCTACATGTCAATTAACAATTTCTACACGTCACCCCCACATGTTAACCTCAGATACTTCATCGGAACTACGTATTTCGTGAGTATAAGAAGTAGGATAGGAATTACGGAAGCATCCGGTATTGTAAAATCTTACCCAATTTTTTCTTCGGTCATGCTTACTTTTTGGCTTGAGGTGAGGTGTGGCTTACCTGTAGCATACACTAGGATGGTCAGAGTGTTGCCAGGTGTTCGCAAACCTGTGGAGTTTTCATTTTGCACATATTTGAGTTATTTTAGCTGATATGCATTTAGACATTGCAAGAAAAAGCACAGAACAAAACTACATATGAACATATGTTGTTTTTTTTTATATACCCTTTACTCTCTATGTCCATTCAGAAAGTGAAATTTTTGCATGGTTTATGGACGTTTTGTTTAATGTATTATTGGGAAGTATAGTATGTTTGTTAGTTTACCATGAAGCAGAACAGCCCGAAGGCTTCGTGCAAGTGAATATAGTACCCAACACCAGCTATAATGTTACGTTGTTAGGTTATGAGTATTAGTTTTGGAGCTGAAGCAATTTCTGTCGTGTTCTTTTGCTATTTTAGTGTGCAAACAAATGGTTCTTACTAATAAAAAGTGTGAAAGTACTCGGAGATGGTAGGTTTTTCTTATGTGGGCCATACTTTGGAATCCACTATCTCCATTATTTTGGTTTTCCACATGCTGGAACGAATTTTATATTATTTAAAACATCAAAATCTGTTGATTAAAGAAAAATTCAACATCATTCTCAAGGGGTTAGTCAAAACAGCAGCTATTGTTTCATAACTTTTACATTTTACAATTTCTGTGCTGCCTTTTCTTTTACTATTAGAACAGTTGCCTATTGCATAACATATTTTTCCTGACTTTAGGTTAATAGTGACACTGAAATGAATGTGGTATCCAGGATCAAACCCAAGACCACTGGTTATGATAGTAAACTCATATTTGTGTGTACAAATTCACTTGCATTTTGTTTTTGGATATAAATATGATTTGTTCTACCAATGGATGAAGCTGTTATTGTACAATCAGGAGAGTAAATAAAGTTACGAAAACATTATAGCACACACTAAAATTCCTATTATATGTACCGGTATTTATTTTTTGGCAGACAAGAAAAGAAATACATGACGCAAGGTTATTTTTCAAATGGAGAGTGGGTTGTTGAAATTTATAAGCAATTTCCACGTGATTGCAGTTCGTTTGAATGTTTGTGCATTACATCATTTTGTGAGATAAAAATAGTGTGTACATTTTGACAGCTAAAAAATAATAACAACAACAATGTTGGTCCTGGCGGGTTTGAATCCTGGCTTCGGCATGGATGTTTGTGAATATCAATTTCATCATATCACTCATCCCCATCTTCGCAAATTAGCCAAACATGGTACAAGAAGCTAAGTAAAATAAAACAAATCAATAATGATAATAATAATAATGTTATAATAATATTATTATTAACTTATTATTAGTAGTAGTATTAGTACGTTCATCCTGGCACTTTCTCCTTGCCCGCTCAGACAGAAATTTGTGGTTGCGCCTCTAATTGTAAATAGAAACTCAGCACCTTAAATTAAATATTTTAATTATATTATGTATACCGTTTAATTGAATTATAATTTTTGGATGTTGGAATCACATAGACCCTTTATATTATTAAGATATTTGTGTGTGGATGTTGAGAGGTGGTAGTATGTAAGGGTGAAATAGAGAAAACATCTGCTTGAATTTTTTGAGAGTTCGCCTTGAAAACCGGGAATTATACTTGAATTTTATCATGGTCCTATAGTAGCCACCCTGCAACATCATTAAATCAGTATAATAAACATGCAATAATAAGTTTTTTCACCATTAAAAATGGGGCGATATGTTAGTCGACCATATAATGTATTGCATAATTATTCATGTTACCAGTTGAGCCTTCTTGAGAAATGCCACTGTAGCACATGAATTGCTTACTTTAATCCAATCTAGTATAAATTAATAAATTGAATGTTTTAAGATCATATTTTAAAATATGTAGCTTTATTCTAGTTGGATTCATGGCTTTCGTAGACCATATTTGAAAAATTACAATATTTTTTTTAAAAAAACAATTATTGTTTAGTTAAATAAATGTAACTTAATTCATTCAAGGAGGAGGAAAATAGGTAAAAAATTGTAACAGTCTCTCCATTGTTTCTTTGAAATTCCACAGTCTTAAAATTTCTACATTTTTATGTTGTCAGAAGAGAGGTGGTTCAAAGTAATATGTAATATTTTGCTGAAATTGAAAATGAGTTATGAGCCATTTGAAAAGCAACATAAGAAATAAACGATTTGACGAAACAAAAGCATGACCTTGACACCATGTAGGTATGGAGAAGTGTCCACTTGTGTTTGGAGGGATGCGAGAAATGATGTAAAATATAAATTCAGTTAGTCTGGGAGTGTTAAGATTAATTCAAGTAAGTGATGGTTTCCACTTAACTCTTGTTACTAGTTCTGACATGTTTGTTTTTTAAACACAATATTGCCAATGCTTGTAAGATAACAAGATTATTGAATGTTGAGATGGTCCTCTGTATGTACGGAATTACATATTGGGAAACACTTCTTTTGCTAGGTTTTTCTTTTCTTGTAAGATACAATCATAATGTAAATGCTTTTTTAAACATAAGCTTGAATTTGTATGAAATTTGAAATTGATATTCTATTTTTTTTGTCCTTAGGGTCAGCTTGCCCACCTCTTCAGAAGGATAAACTGCGTCTGTACAGCATGAGGTTCTGTCCATATGCACAACGCGTCCATCTTGTCTTGGATGCTAAGAAAATACCGTAAGTATTTTCACTTTCATTGTCTATTATGCATTTCAAGGTGTTTATTAAAGCTAATTGACTTTGTCTGTAAAGTGTGTTAGTATTGGAACTGTAGTATCGGCTATCAAAAGTTAAATATTCTACCGATCCAATATAAAATTCCAAATAGTTTTTCAAGGACCTGAATAATTCATTGAACTCCTTAATAAATTTGTTTTGTGGTGACTGCAGTGCAAGATAAGGCATATTTAGAGATTTACTTTTTTAAGAATTAGGGCATGGAGATGGAACAAAATTGCAGAATTTTGCACTAAATTATAAGATATTTATAGATATATTGGATCAGTAATTTTGTTGATACCAATAGATTACTGATTAATCTGTCCCATCCCTAATTTGTTATGAATGTAAACACATAATTCATATACCATAGTTTCGAAAAAAAGAAAACCTGTAGAAAAGTATAAACATGTAAATATGCAGTTTCTTTCATTACAGTTCTTTTGTTAAATACATTAACTTGCATGTGCATGTCAGTCCGTCCTTAATTTTTATCCTGATTGAACAAAGCTAACAAAATGTTTGAAATATTGTCCTTTGTCAAAGGTGATAATTTATGGTTAGTTTAGTCTCACCAAGGCTCTCACTATTGTCCATATTTTTTCATCAAAAGTTTGTCTCCTAATTTGCAAAATATATTTGGTTCATTATGTTAAGCCTTGTTGCATACTTCTGTAGCCTGACATGTTATATGCTTTCTGGATTTTTGTGTGCTGTCTTGCCAATTAATGTGGAAAAAATTATTATATTGGGTGAGTTAATTGTTTCGTGTACCTCACAAACTTCAAAGCATCCATTTTTTTTGTGCCTGTTTCACAGAGCATATGCACAGGTTATAGCATTTTAATAAAGAAATGGCGAGGAATGCTGAGTAGGAGCAAGCTGAGGTTGCAAGGCTTCTGGAGGCACTTTTACCTGTGTGTTACGAGGTAGCAATTGCTGCTTTAGGCGGCAAGGATTTCACGTGCTGCTACCTGCAGTCTACATAGTCTGCTAGTGGCAAGATGTCTGACAGGGGCAACATGCAGAAAGCATTAAGGGTATAATGTACATAGAAGTGGCCTCTGATAAGGTCAACAACGTTTATGTAATTGTATATACAGTAGATGACATTTTTCTTAGTTTTTTTGTATAAATTAATATAAATGTAGTGTACCAAAAAAAGGGTTTACACTCTTTGAATGTTAATAAGAGAGAAACTACACTGCCCTCCAGAAATTAAGCAACAGCAAGAAAATGTGAGGTAAAAGAGAAAACAGTTGGAGAAAAGAGAAGAAGAGTGGTGGGCACGCTGAAAGAAAGCAACGGATGCGTTAGGGATCATATCCCTTATTAGTGTCAGACAACGGTCACTTTCGTTACAAATATAATATGTACACCATCCGGCCTTGTGTTTGATTCTATTGGATGATCGCCATTTGTTGCTTAATTTATGGAGAGCAGTGTATTAAAGATGACTGGACTTTTTTATAGTTCAAGCTGCAATGTCTATGCTTAGTGTGATTGATCGCGTGTAGGCATTCTGTTGTTTTTCTTTCGTCACAGTGTGACAGAAGTGTGCAGTTTTTTTTCCGAACAACGTACGAATTGTCAAATATCCACCCAGATCTCCCTCTTTAACACCATTAGATTTCTACCTGTGGGGAACTGTGAAGAACGCAAAGCTATGGACACTGGATGACATGAGACATGTCATTGAGACTACCTGTGCTTCTCTTCCCGTGGAAACCATATATGCAGTTTGTCGATCTGTCAATCTATTCTACGATGTATTGCTGCCATTGGTATTCATTTTGAACATCTAACTTTAATGTACGTGACACCAAAAAGAAGTTCATACTTGCTGTTATTAGTGTTCTTGTTTTTAACCTTGAAAGCGTGTAAACACTATTTTGGGACATTCTGTAGATATTTTAACTTTTAGATAACTGTAGAGAGATTAACTTTTCTGGTCATTCAGTCAAGTTTGACATGCTTTTTGAGAATCGTGGATCACAAGATGATTGTCAATTGTTATCTGCTGCTTTTCTCTGCTACTGAACATCCAGGAAATGCCATAAAATGCACCTAGAAACTGTGCTTTTCTCCAACATTGAACATTCCTGGAGACGCCTCTTGTTTTTATGAACAATCCACAAAAAGAAAGTGGCAGGCCTTTTGCTTGAAGAAATATCTCTGGACCTCTACTTTTTGTAAAGCATATGATGTCTTTTATTATGGCAGGCATGACATTGTGAATGTAAACCTGACTGATAAACCAGATTGGCTGTTTGACATGAACCCCCTGGGCAAAGTGCCAGCTCTGGTGGTTGATGGGGATGTCATATACGAGAGCCTCATCATTTCTGACTACCTGGATGAGAAGTACCCACAGAGGCCTCTGTATCCTGATGACCCACTTAAGAAGGCTAAGGACAAGATCTTGATTGAACATTTCAACAAGGTAATGTGAAATATAGCCTATTGTAGATATGTTCTTCTTAAAGGTTCGCATAACCTATTATAGATGCAAAATAATCTTAACACATTTATTTTTAGTGGTTATTATTTTATTTTACCTGAGACGTTTATTTCTGGTTTCGCAGAACTTTCTCAAGCTACACTAAGATATACATACAAAAACACAACCTCACAGGGCTAGTCACTCTACACTTCTAAGAAATTAATGTGTGTCCTTATTTCCTCTGGGAAACCAGAACGAAACGTTGCAGATAAAATAAAATAATAACCACTAAAAATAACTGTGTTAGATTATTTTGTACCTATTGTAGATTTTTGTTGGGGTGTAATTGTTTTTATATTACATACGAGGGTCACTATTTATATTTTGAGCCTTTGCAACACTGATTGAAGTTAGGCACGATTTGACGTTTGCACGAAAACGTCTGGCATTATTGACCATAACGTACTTCAAATGTTTTGTCAATAGCTTGATTTGTGTTGTTTATGTTGCCTTGGAGATTGCGCGACAACAATAAAATGGAATTAACTTGTGAACATTTTCGTGCGATGATTTTTTACGATTTTCGATGTGGATTATCAAGACAAGGGTGAGTGCATCGATCAACTTACTTCCACATTTGGCGATGAAGCCCCATCCTTTGCCACTGTGAAACGCTTGTATAACAAATTTAATCGTGGCCGCCATTCGCTCACCGACAAGATTCGTGAAGGTCGTCCAAAATCAGTTGTTGTTCAAGAAAACATTGATGCTGTGCAAAAGCTAATACTGCAAGATCGTCATGTGACGTACTGTGAGATTGAGGCAACCATAGGCATTAGTTCCACCAGCATATATAAAATATTACATGATCATTTAGCTGCGAGAAAGGTACGTTCTCGTTGGATCCCACACAATTTGACAAAAACTCAAAAAGACGCTCGCGTCAATTGGTGCAAACAAATGCTCAATAAATACAATCGTGGTGCTTCAAAAGACGTATATAAGATTGTAACAGGTGACGAATCATGGATATATGCATATGAGCCGGAACGTAAACAGCAGTCGACTGTATGGGTGTTTCAAGATGAACCCAATCCAACAAAAGTTGTTCGTGCTCGAAGCACATCGAAACAAATGGTCGCCTGTTTTTTCGGGAAAACTGGTCACGTGGCAACTGTGCCCTTAGAGGAACGTAGAACGGTCAACTCTGAATGGTACACAACAATTTGTTTGCCAGAGGTCTTCGGTCAAATAAGGAAACTCGGACCTTACTTTCCTCACTGAGAGCCACAGTGGTCTAGTTAGTAGGGCATCTGACTGCCATGTGAGAGTCCTGGGTTCAATTCCTGGGGTGGGTAATTTGAGGTCTGAATTTTCCTGGCCTTGTCCCCAAAAAAGTGGCTCTGGGGCTCACCGAGCCTCAAATCAATGGGTACCTTTGGGACAACCGTGGGAGGTAAAGGCGACCGAAGCATCCTGCTGATCACATCACCTCCAAAATGGCAGAGGTCGAAAATGTGTAAGGCCCTACTCTCACATTCCCTAAATGTGTCTTTGTGCCACGGTGCTGTGTGTATGAGGAATTCAATTCTTGTAAGGTTACCCACGTCGATTTTGTGGCATCATTAAAAAAAATTATATTTTGGGAAATATTTTTTTACAAATGGGACTATGTATTGTTCTGGGGGTGGAGGTTGCTAGAATCAATCTTCTCCTCAACCCATGTCCCCACTGTCATCAAGAAAAGCTTAAAGGAGTAGAAAATCCACGTAATGTCAGAAAAATGCAAGACTGAGGCTGTGGAAATTCTGAAATTGATTGAAAGCATCCTAAATTTGCCCAAGTATGCTCACATGCAAAGGCAAACTAATCATTAATTACATATTTTGGTTTTGATGGGAATGCAAGATGTGATATTACACAGTGTGAAGCTCATTTTAGAAGCTTTTGAGATGTGAAAAGTACATTTCCCTATTATATTTTTTGGGATGGTAAAAACTTATTTTACAAGAAATAAACTTTCTAAAACTTCAGTAACTACATCAATTAATCAAGAAATGTTTTAGAATAAAATAATTGTATTTCTTGACAGTAGGATCAATTGTATTCACCTTAACTCTAGATAATAATTATTTTATTTTCTCCTTAATAGAAAAGACAGGAATTTTCTTTCTGCCATGCCAGGGATGGTGCCAAATTGGTGCGTGGCTATTTGCTTGTTTGTTTGAGTTTATTTTTAAGTCCACTATATGTGCTGAAAGCCTTATCGTGACTGTACCTCATGTGGGTGTAGCATCGCTACTTGTAAAAAGAGCCAGATTTATTGTTGTCAAGAATGAATTGAAGTTACTGCTCCGTAGTACAGGGTGATGTATAATTCCCCAGGTGAAAATTTGATCTTGAGGTAGCTACCCCCTTTTCCTGATAATTACCCTCAATTTTCATTTAGTGCTATAAGTTATTAGCAGTCCTATAATGTTAATTCTTTTAGCCCCATACATTCCATTCAGGTAGAACTTGAAACTTTTGCATGTTAGAGTGCAAATTTTCATTGGGTGTCAAACCAGATTTGAAATTTATATTCACCCTTGTGACTGCAAAGTCATTAGATACTCCAAATTTGAACTTGAATTGTTTTTGGTGCTGAAATGTCTGTAAATATGTATCTAGTGGTAAAGGACTGTTTGGAAATTATTTTAATTCTGTTTATTTGTGCATTAGGTGGTGGCAGCAATGTTCAGGGTTTTCTTCAGCTTAACAGAAAACACCGACAGGGACTATTTCAAGGATATTCTTTCTGGTATGGACTTGTTTGAGAAGGAATTAGTTGCAAGAAACTCACCATATTTTGGAGGTAAGAATTTTATTTCTAAGTTACCTATTTTTTATGTCAGATAGACAAAATATAATTTGTTTTCCACATGTGAACTACTTGCAGTAAAAAAGCATTAAAGTTTCTTAATATTGGATTTCACGAAATTTCTACTTTTTAGTTCAAATTTTGTATTTACAAATCTAATATGGTGACACATTCATTAAAAATGGGATATCTGCATTTTGAGCTATGCTGGTCAGGTGTTAAAAAAATAAAAAAAGGTACCTGCATGCAGGTTTGCTTTGGTGGGGCAAGGGGCCGTAACTAGAGATAATAAAACATAAGTTATATATATAATCTTAGCTATATTTCAAGAAAAAATGTGTATTCTCAGTAGAGAGCATACAATATATCCTAGAACAAAATATAAAAAAGGAAAGTTAAAAATTGTACTTACGTATGTGAGTATAGTGCTCTTATTGTAGAACGACGTTTCAGAGATTGACTATCTCTTTCCTCAGGTTCGTATAAAAAAACAAAAACTAAGTACTTGGCATAGTACTGCGTCAGAAATGTAATATGAGGATTGTGGTTAAGGGTTGGTTAGGGTACATTTAAAATATTAAGTTTTTGCTATTACAAGTACGTAAAAACCAAGTCGTTCCCTAAAAAAACTCAAGTAGTAGACCTATTCACAGGTAAAAAAGTTAAAAAAGTTAAAAATCTAAAAAACCTGCATAAATCTCAATGCAACCTGCAGGTTTGGCCTTTCTTACCCAACTGTGCTTATCTATCCACATGAAGGTCAATTCTCCACGAATGTTTCCCCTCCCCCTAATTTTCTCGTTTCCCCTTATTACGTCATAAATCCAACGTGAATTCACGTTCCTCTCTTGCAGCTTGCATAACTTCCGGAGTGACGTGGAAACCGATATTGGGTTTAATCTTCCAGGCTTTATCCCATTTTTTGAGGAAATTAATCCACCCTTCTTCCAAATTTCCTTCATCCCTATTAAGATTATTCTTCCGTTTCTTCCTAATTTCCTCCCCTCTTTTCTGATTATCTCTTTTTTTGCGATTCCATGCCCACTTTCCAAAATGTGTTCTGAGAGACCCGTTTTGGGAACTTTTTCCCTTATGTCCTTTTCATGCTCGCTCCATCTTTTACCCATATTTCGGCCCGTCTGTCCTATGTACTCCTTCCCGCATTGGCATTCTATTCGATAAACCCCCTTCTGTTTTTCCGGTATTTCCCTAGTTGTCTTCCCTTTCTTATAATCGGTGAAGTATTTTTCTACATTCTTTGGTGCTTTCATCCCGCAAACGATTCCATAATCTCTCGTTATTTTTCCGATTTTTTCCGATACGGATTGATGGTAAGGGATGCCAACATACTTTACCCTCCTATTTTCGGGTTTTTTCCCTTCTTTTTGATCCCCTTCTTTCCTAATAATTTTCCGTGCTCTCTCCGCTATCTTATCCATTTCTCTATTTGTGTATCCGTTTTTTAATCCTGTTTTTCTTATCCACCGAATTTCGTTGTCTTTTTCTTTTCCATTATTGCATAGTCTACCGGCCCTAATAAAAAAGTTAAGGAATACGTTTTTCTTTGTTATTTCGGGGTGCGCCGATTCCTTGTTAATATATAAGTTCCCCGATAGGGGTTTATGATGTACTCCTGTTCTAATCCTATTCCCTTCTTTCAAGATACTAAGATCCAGGAAATTGATTTTTCCATCGCTTAAGTTTTCCCTAGTGAAGTTTATTCTTTCGTCTTGTTTTTCTAATTCTTCAAAAACCTTGTTCAGTGCTACCCCCTTTCCTATAATCAAGATATCATCAACGTTTCTCCCATAATATTTAATACCCATTCCTGTTTTTTCCAAAGCTGCCTTCTCAATGAAGTGCATAAAAATGCTCGCTACTATACCAGAAATGGGGTTTCCCATCGCCAGGCCTTCTTTTTGTCTATAAATACTGTCATTGACATAGAAAAAGTTATATTCCGTTACAAGGTTATACCATCGTACATATTCCCAAGCAGTTAGGATGTCTATTCCTTTTTCTAACAGCCACCTTAGTAAACAATCCCCCGCCCGCCCCCTCGGTACACTTGGGTATAAGTTAACAACATCAAAACTACTTATTGTATCCTAGTCATCAATTTCCAGATTTTCTATACATTCTTTAACTTCTACGGCATTCCTAACGCTATATTGGGTGTTCTCATTTATCTTCCTTATTCTTTTTACCAGCATTTTTGCTAGCCCATATCCCGGATGTTCGTATGTCGAACAAAGTAACCGGATTTTAAAAATTCCAAAACTTGGGAGATGATTTTTCAGTTCAGTCTTTTTTGTTCATTTATATACATATGAAGATGTCACATACTGGAATGACAAAACAATAAATTTGTTTCCACACGATTGCACAAGTCTTGGCTGCTGTTAGGAATGTGTTTACCCTGCTGAAAAATTAGTATATGAATAGAAGGAAAATGGGGTTTCTTGAACAATTATGCTTTTATAAAGATAATATTTCATGGCAAGTGTTGTTTACATTGTTAATAGGATGGCTAATGTTGCAGATGCATTAATTGATTAGTAGCCAACCTTTGTGGTGGAATGGTTATCATAGTGAGCTCTGCAGCAAAGGCTACTGGGTAAGGCATGTATTTGTTAATTTACCATTCACCCTTATTGTCAGGAATAACATAGAGAAGTAAAGAAAGTAATGTAAAATAACAGAATAAAGTAAAAGTTAAAGTTCCCCATGCATGTAACATGAAGGCACTTTTAGAGGATGAAGGGGTAGGGCCCCACACATTTTCAATCTCGGCCATTTTTGAGATGTGATCAGCACCATCATGCTCGCGCTGCCTTTACCCACCAAGGTTGCCCCCAGGCGTCTGTTGATTTGAGACTGGGTCAACCCCAGAGTTTTGTGGGGACAAAGCTGGAAATTTCTGACCTTAGATGACCCACCCTGGGAGTTGAACCTGTCTCTCCCACATGGCAATCACACCCTGTTGACTAGGCAACTAAACAGGAAAAATAACAAAATGAATGGCATTCTTTTTACATTATTCACTCCCACACGTCTACCATTAAGGAGGATAAATGTTCATTTTCGCTTATGCTTTGTGGTGGAGTTCAGTTTATGCTTTTAAATGTATCCCTACGTGAGCATACAGGGATAAAGTAATATGTTTTTGCTTTGTGTAGAATATATTTTTTTTGGTTACATGTTTCAAACAATTCAAAAATTTCCATTTGCAGTCTGAAATAGGTACATTGGCTTCCTCTTGAAGTTGTGTATGTCATAATAATTAACAAAATATTACAACTATTGAGTGGGTAATAATGATAAGTCTGCTTGATGTGGACTTTGATTTTGTGTGAAATATGTAGCCTTTGAATATTCCGATATTGCTACATACATAAAGGTAATTACTCTTCAATTTGACCATTTGAGAATGTGGAGAGCAATGGAATTGGATGAATGTGTAGAGTCGTTGCTCTCCTTGTTCTTGTGACCAGTTATTTTGAGGGTCCACTGCCTTTATTAAAATATGTTGTGGTATCTGGACCACATAATATACATTGAGGACATTTCACTTTTGAGAAATTAATTATTTGCAATAAGAACAGCAGCGTTTAAACTTTTTAAATGCAATATATTTGCTGCATTTACTGCACCATATCATAAAACTACAGTGCTTGTGTTTGTTATAGACCAGAAGGTTTATCCTGATAGAGGTACTGCCAACAAATTATAATGTATTTTATATTACATACACAGTTGCAAAGGCTGCTACATAATGCATGATATGTGCCTACGTATGCATTATGTAGCAGCCTTTGCAACTGTGTATGTAATATAAAATAACCTGTGGTGAAGCAGCCTATTGAGAGCCTGGACCTATCTACCGACTCCCATCCTCACTCCCACCTGATTCTGCTCACTCACTCACATCCAACCAGTTACGGGATGACGTGTGGTCAGCACGACGAACCCCACTGGGTCACGGTGGCGAGTGGCCACTGGTTTCATATGCAGGCTGAAATCTCAGGAGAAAAGTTGTTACGCTTTCCACAGGAGACTCAAACCTGCACGCATCCCATAGCTGGAGCCTAAAGGATAATGCCTTAGACTGCACATTCATGGTGCGAGACTGGCCTTTGTAAATGCAAACAAATGATATTGATGAGATGTTTTGTCTCTTAGAGCGCAAATTCTTTCCCAGTTGACACTGAAACACCTTGTCCCTGTTGTGTCTTGTCATTTTCCACTCCCCTTCACTGTGAATATGTGCAACCAAGTGCCCAAATTCCTCTCACACAGGCAACTACAAACTCTGGCTGGCACAAAACCAAGTACGTGTTGTCTCTAGTGCTCTTCTTAGTGGGTGGAAGCTCTCACATAATGGCTGTTAAGTTCTTTCAACAGACCAGAGTGGTACCAGGATAAACCTTCTGAGGTGTAGGAAACATTACTATTATTGTAGATTCATGGTTAAAACTATGAATGGCTAAACAAATCCAGATAAAATATTATCTGGATGTTGGATAATTTTCTATCTGGATTTCAAATGTCCAGATATGTTATATTCTGATCCAGATATCTGAATATGTGCATTATCTGGACAGTTGATCCATTTTACAGGCTATCCACATATTCTTTTATTCATCATTTTCATGTTACACTGTATGGATTTTCTACAAATCCTTGATCAAATCTGTTCTATCCGGATATCTGAATTCTTCAGATATTCAAATTAGTATTTGGATATCTGTATTATCCATTGCATCCGAAACAGATTTCAGACAAATTGAAATCTTGATTTTGTGACCGACCATCCCTAGTTAGTACACTAAGTGGAGAACTTGCTAACTGTAAGAAGTGCTTGGACGTGTCATGTGACTGCAGAATTTTTTATTCAGGAGAGAAACCTGGTATGGTGGACTTCATGATCTGGCCATGGTGCGAACGTTCTGATCTACTAAACTTGTTTGGAGAGAGGTTCCGCCTTCCCAAAGAAAGATACATGCGGTTGGTAAGTTGTGCTTACAGTCTTAATTCTTTAAATTAGAAAAAAAAATGGATGTGCCTACGTATGTGTGTACCCACAATCAATAACAATATTGCAAATAGACTTATCCAACATTTTTCAGTATTCCAGATTCTGATAAATCTGTTTTAGAATTCCTTCCAGATCATGCAAATGAATCTTCATATTGTTTGCTTTCATCATGCACTATATTAAATGGGTGTTAACATATTAACATAATTTTGACTAACCCTGTGCATCTCCGTAATTCTATTTTATAACTTAGATATCTAGATAAGAGCAACGTTAACCCACATGAATGATTGTTTGATTTGGTTTATTTTACTTTGCTTTTCTGCCACTGTTTCATCGTGAAGATAATGAAGAGTGATGATATGATGACATCAATGAAGGGACACTCACAAATGTCACCCATGCCAAAGCCAGGATTCGAACCCGTGACCCCTGAGTTAACACACATGAAAATTTGCTTGGAAACCCTACAAGAATTTTTTTTAAATATCAGAATTTGGATTATAGCACTTGTATAATTCCTTACTGAAAATAGGACTTCTCTTTCTATTTTTGCTATATTACATCACATTTCTATCAGTTAATTGTGGCAATGAGGATCTAGATGGGACAAACACCATGTCTTACCGGTGAGACCTCTGGTTTCGTAGCTACATAGCATATTACAGTAAGGGAGGTATTAACCCCAGTGCCTCACATCTGGCTTGTTGCATCAAAAATAGATCAACCAAAGACTCCTGTAATTTCAATTTTCTAGGCTTACTCTCCTAGTTACAGAGTGAACCAAAAGTACTGCTCCATGTTTTATTCATACAGAAACATGTAGAAAGTAGTCATAAGTGTTGGTTAAATTATTTTTCTTTATCCAAATGCCCAAAACCACAAAACAAAGTAGATGGTTAGAACTATGACTGTGGCATTATTCAAAATGACACACCTACTGCTATGTTATTCTGGGGTTTGCAACCAAATATCCAGCATCTCCAGAAACCATCAACACGGATAAAGCATATATGTTAATTCTTAAAATTGTAGTAGTTAAAAATAATTCTCTATTTCATTTCGGGTCTGTTCTTCATTCTTTCAGATGGAGTGGAAAAATGCCATGAAGGAAGATGATGCGGTTAAGTGCAACTACTTGCAACCCGAAACACATGGTAAATATTTGAAGAGTCGATTAGCTGGCTATCCTGACTATGATATTTTGGTGTCCAGCTTGTAAACTTGCATCTGAGGAAGACTGGCAGTGCATTTTAAATAACAATAGCATTATTCAGAAGAAAATCAAAACTAAGAAGTACTTTTCCCAGTGAAATATTATATTGTTTATGTGTCTTATAAAGAATGACTAATTTGATTTTTCTCCCTACAAGAGGTAGAATTTTAACCTCAAAGGTTCTGTTTTCACTGCTTCGAAAACCGGACAAGTTTCCAAAATGAATTTTCAAGATGGCTGTAATAATGTTTTGTTACCAGTGAATAGATACTTACCAGTGTGTTTCAGATATAATATTTCTTGAGTGACTCCATGCAGAATAGATGATATATATATATAATGTTGAAAGAGATGTTAATGTATGTTAAATACTTGTTTGAACGGGTGCTATACACAGCTGAATTTATTGTAGTGATACCTATTGGGCAGGTAATAACTTTTTTTTCCTTTGTAGTCAGTTTGGGAGAATAAGACTTATATTTACTTTCAATTCGAATAAACTTAGATTTTTTTAGTGCAGCTGATATATCTGTTTTGATTGTTACTTACCAAAATATTAGTAATTATGTTATATATATATTTTGTGTACATCTTTCATTTAACAGAATTTTATATGTATTTACAAAATTTATAGATAGTGAACACACTATAATAAAATATCTCTACATAAGTGTTGTTTTATTTAAATTTTGCATAGTTTAGATAGGAGTTGTATTTGTGAATAAAATGGAGCTATTAATGTAATCTTTTTGTATTAGTCAATTAAACAAGCTGAAAATTTTAGCAATCCAATGTGTCCTTAAGAATGGAAATGGTACAGGATAATTGGTACTCCATCAGCACCATCCACTTGGGAACTCCCAATGGATGGTGGCAGTGGCCACTGAAATTGATAGAATATTTACAAGTTAGTTTCGCAGATATATCTTTAGTAACTCGCTTACATCTTATATAACTACTATGATGTTACGCCATGGTACGTACAAGTAATTTGCTTGATTAATGCCTGATGGTGTGAGATGCCCAATGGCATAGATACGCTGTACTAGCAGTTACCGAAAATCTCATGAGATGTCGGTAGAATCGCAGTAGTGTTCCTGTTGTTAGGGAACCTAACAACATAGGCATTTAACCTAAAATTAAAAAGCTTTCTCCCCTGACGTCAGAACATAATGTTGCTCAAGTGTTGTGCGATAAGTGAGACCTGTAAAGCATGGATTAATTGACACAGATTCAATGAAAAAAACAGGGTTGACAAACAAAAATATTATCACAGACTATAAAATATCTACCACCAAAATGTGTTTTAAACACTTGTAAAAAAAAAAAAAAAAAACATGTTCAAAACACATTGTTTTAAACATTTAAAACATTTGTAAAAAAACAAAGCAGTGTGTTTTAAACATGCCAACCCTGCTACAGCGGAATTCCATGTACTGCCCAGAGCCACACGTCCCATAAGTAACACTACCCCTGACGTCGTTATAACATCAACATCTCTTAGTACCTGTTTGAACATATCTGTGCTGGATTCCATCGGCAGTGACCATGACCCAGTGAAAATCACCTTGAATCTTAGTAACCGCAATATGAGCAGTACAATACAACCTTGAAAAATCTGGTGTTACAACAAAGCAACTGGGAGGCATATATTGCAAAGCTACAGCATGCTTTTTCTGACCCACATCCACCACCAAACAATTCACAGGAACTCGATACTGCGGTGGAACATCTTACAGTACATATTACCAGTGCGGCAACCACTAACATACCTACGACCACTCTCAATAGTTACAAACCAAAGCTACCTCCGCAATATCTTCATCTAATCACAGCATCACGACAAGCATACAGGGACTACATCCAGACCAGAAATCCTGAATCCCTTAACTTACACCGTCAGTGGCTGCGTACAGTTCAAAACTATATAAAATATTATAAGCAACGTCCATGGATTGAAATGTGCAACCAATTAACTGATGAGAGCCATCCCACCAAATACTGGAAACATTTCAAGGTGCTCACTGGACAATCCAGTAGTACTCCTTATCCGATAACAATTAAGGACGCAGCTCGAAACACAGACACTGAAAGAGCTTATGCCTTCGTAAATTTCTTGCAAGACACTTTCGCTCCAAAGCCACAACTAGCTCCAAATCTCCGCCTCCAGACCAAAATTGACAGTCACCAATCCCAATAACAGGCAACTGCAACCCAGTAATATGCACGCTATTGATCCTAATAATCCTCTGTACCTATTACAACAGACGATATTCTCAATACTGTGTGTAGGAAGAGAAACACTGCCCCTGGTCCGCACAGGACACTACCCGACAGACTGGAACACAGACAACCTATTCAGCTCACATCAACCTTTAGCAAAATATTCGAACACACGAATGTTTGACGCATACACATGCACTTACAAGCGCACAGTTTACTTCCGTCGCACCAAGCAGGCTTTAGACCTCAACACTGTGTCCTTGATAATTTGTTAAAACTAATGACTCGCATCACAAATCACTTCAACACTTTCAAACCATCCTGTCTAGTGATATTCGACTTGGAGAAAGCATTTGACAAAGTATGGCATACTGGACTCTTCTACCAGCTCCATAAATTCCACCTACCACTTTGCTATGTCAGATTAGTACACAGCTTCCTAACAAATAGGGTTGCTTATGTCACTAAATGGAGCAATGTCATACCCCATTTTCCCTTACTCTGGCGTTCCACAGGGTGCTGCTTTATCACCATTACTCTACATACTATACGTTGCCGATATGCCAAACCCCCACAAGTTTCTATCTACCAATTCACCGACGACACTGCATTTCTCGTCGGTTGTTCAACCATCCAAGCTATAAACAAAGCTCTCCAACCAGTTATAAACTTCCAAAGATCGTGTGACCCATGGCATATCACAATTAATGCTCTCAAAACACAAGCATTGGTGTTTCTACAGACAGGCTGTCGCTCGAAGATCTAAAGGAACCCAACATTATTAAACATCAAAATACAGGGAACTCCCATTCTGCCTACCACCACTGCAAAATACCTGGGAGTCATATTTGACTCCAAGCTAAACTGGAAACCTCAATTGCTCAACATTGCCCAGAAAGCTACAAATCGTCTGAGGTTGCTCAAACGGCTAAATGGAACCTCCTGGGGACTCAACTCCCAGGTTGTCTGTCCTACATACCTACAAGGCTTTCCTTCGCCCAGCAATTATTTATGGCCGCACTGCATGGATATCAGCCCCAGACTCATTCTATCACAAACAAGTTCTGGAAAGACATGCTCTTCCTTTGGCCTTCAGAGTAGTTCTACACGACTACTGTACGAGCGAATAACCTTTCCCAAAATCACAACCCACATCGAAGCCATCCGTCACAAATATATAACTAGTCGAATGAACTCGCACCATCCACAACTTCTCAACACAATGTATGAAGATGCTCTTCACGACCTGCCATTCTACATACCACTGCACACCATTACAGCATCTCTTAACCATGTATACCTTCCTGATAGATCCACAACATCCTGACTATCAGCTGTATAATATCCATCATCCCTTGGGAACTGAGGCACGTGATATATCCAACACATGCCGCACCATAACAAATTATTACTTTCTTCACCGAAGTAAATTTCGCACTGCCGTCACTGAATAAATAAGATCTGAATGAAATACCCTCAGAATAAGTAAATATGTACTCCTAATAGACAAAAAACACTTAGACCATCACCTTGTACAAGAAAAAAATTATGAAAACAATTCACTTACCAAAGAGAAGGTGTACCCTTCTAAATGGAAAACCCTCCAAGACCAGTACATAGTTGGAGATCGGTTAGTTCATTGAACTCTCCAGCCTAATTATTGCCTATTTTTGTGGAAGCAGGAAAAGGTTTATTATCCAACCCCCCTGGTCAGTGATCGGTTAGTTCCAGTGGCGTGCCTAAGGGGGGTTAGTGGGGGTTATAACCCCCCCCTTGGCCCAGTATTCCTTAAAAAAAAAAGAACGTCAAAGGTAGGAAAAGATGGTGAAATGAGGGCTGAGTACCAGAAAAAGTGTACAACAATAGATTGTTGAAATCTAAAGGATTCCTTAGCACACACGACTATGTTGGTCAGCCAGTCTATCACTGCTATGCTTCGAAGAATGCAAACAAGAAAGAGGAAAACAGGAACAGGAAGGAAGGGATTATCTACGAAGTGAAATGTAAATAATGTCAGTCAGTGTGTGTACGTAGCAGAAACAAAAAAGAGGCTGAGAGATAGCTTGAAACAACATAGGGATGATGTACAACTTAAGAGAGAGAGAAATGTGATACTTAAACACACGAGAGAAACAGGACATGACATAGAGTGGGATGAGGCTAAGCAGATAGGAAGGGAGAAGAGAATACTAGTGAGAAAATGAAGGATGCCAAGGAAATAGAGAAAAAAAGTGAAGAAGACACAATGAACTGGAAAGGGGGGGACTGAAGATAAACAAAGAATGGAAGAAGGTGTTAGAAAGAGTGGAAAGAACAAGAGAGAAAGAGGAGAGAAGAAGGAAAAAGAATGTAGAAGGAAATGAAAAAGAGAGTGAGATTAAGAGTCCAACCACCTTCCAGATGAAAGGAAATGTTTAGCTAAATCGCCTGTCAGGTGAAAGTACAGTTGACAAGGGAAGGCCAGCTGCTGGAATGTTCCAGGAAAACAACTTTCTAATAGTCTTCTATATAGGGGGGAGTAATTTTTGTGTTTATATATTGTCCTGTTTTGTACTTTGTTTCATTTGTACATGGCACAGAGTCTGAGGAAGACCTTGCTAGAAGGTTGAGACGTTACGTTTAGTTTTATGTTTTATAATAAAATAAATTTCTGTCTTGGTCAGCATATTGAGTTTTTCATATCATGGAAACAAGGCTTCATGGTGTTTTAATCCAATAGTAGATGCATATTTAAAGTGGAAATGTGAACTACTGTGAAATTTCCCTAGGGGGAAACTTTTTAGTGGATGTCATTACAACGTCTGCCATCTTGGATCCAACTTCATTTCTTTAAATGGGAAGGGGTGAATGTAGGGTATGGTTTTGGGTTAGAATTTTGGCATTGACATTACAATTTGGACCAGGCTTTCTTTTTTTCCCATCTGAAAATTACTCTTAAGGTGCGAGCATTCATCGAGTGGGTCACTTGTAAATATCTATCTATGTATGAAACGAGGAGAGTGACACGTGAATGACGGAACATCTTAAAATACATCTGCTGATGTTCCTCACAACTTACTCATTTAATTTCAGTGGTTTTCTTCTTGCTTGTATTAACGTTGTGTTTTATCACAGAACAATTTTCAATTTTAGCACTTGTTGTAAATGTCGAGGCTTAGCAGCAAATAAAAAAATTCAATTTCAAGTAGTCTCGAGCATGGGCGTCCGGATGGGGGGGCAAGGGGGGCCGTGCCCCCCCCCCCTGGAAAATGAAAGTCAACCAAAAATTATGTATTTCACACACATAATTTCATTTTAACAACAATAATATGTGTTAATTATTGCATGAATACCATAAATTCAAATTTAAGCAATGTTTTTTTAGGGAACAACACTATTTTTGGGGAAAATGTGCCTTGTTTCCCCCCCTGGAAAAAAATACCTACCTTGCCCCCCCCCCCTGGAAAAAATCCTGCGGACGTCCATGGTCTCGAGTAACATTAAAGTTTCTCTGAACGAGTAATAGTTTCAATACATTATTTTCTTATTGGCACGCAAACAATAACGAAGTTTCAGGCTGCAATTGGTGTGACGAGAATAAAATACATTATGTAGTACCCATTTGGTACGAGGGTCACTATTTATATTTTGAGCCTAACAATGAAAAACCGGAATTTGGCATTGAAAACTGCTTTATTGTTTTTCGAAGTATTCTCCTTTATGGTCAATACACTTTTGCATTCGTTCGAACCATTTGTCAAAGCAGTTTTTCCAATCTTCTTGAGACATCTCCATAATATGGTTTTTGAACGCATCAACGGCGTCTTCCGCCGACGAAAATCGTTGTCCACGCAATTTATTCTTGACATTCGGGAACAAGAAGAAGTCATTGTGTGCCAAATCAGGACTGTACGGCGGATGACCCATCAATTCGATTTTTTGACTGTTCATAAAGTCGGTTGTTAGACGAGATGCGTGACAGCTGGCATTGTCTTGATGAAGAATGATCCGACGGCGTTTGTTTGTTTTCCGTATTTGACTGAAGACCTCTGGCAAACAAATTGTTGTGTACCATTCAGAGTTGACCGTTCTACGTTCCTCTAAAGCCACAGTTGCCACATGACCAGTTTTCCCGAAAAAACAGGCGACCATTTGTTTCGATGTGCTTCGAGCGCGAACCACTTTTGTTGGATTGGGTTCATCTTGAAACACCCATACAGTCGACTGCTGTTTACGTTCCGGCTCATATGCATATATCCATGATTCGTCACCTGTTACAATCTTATATACCCTACGTCTTTTGAAGCACCACGATTGTATTTATTGAGCTTTTGTTTACACCAATTGACGCGAGCGTCTTTTTCAGTTTTTGTCAAATTGTGTGGGATCCAACGAGAACATACCTTTCTCACAGCTAAATGATCATGTAATATTTTATATATGCTGGTGGAACTAATGCCTATGGTTGCCTCAATCTCACAGTATGTCACATGACGATCTTGCAGTATTAGGTTTTGCACAGCATCAATGTTTTCTTGAACAACAACTGATTTTGGACGACCTTCGCGAATCTCGTCGGTGAGCTAATGGCGGCCACGATAAAATTCGTTATACCAGCGTTTCACAGTGGCAAAGGATGGGGCTTCATCGCCAAATGTGGAAGTAAGTTGATCGATGCACTCTTGTCTTGATAATCCACGTCGAAAATCGTAAAAAATCATCGAACGAAAATGTTCACGAGTTAATTCCATTTTATTGTTGTCGCGCAATCTCCAAGGCAACATAAACAACACAAATCAAGCTATTGACAAAACATTTGAAGTACGTTATGGTCAATAATGCCAGACGATTCCGTGCAAACGTCAAATCGCGCCTAACTTCAATCAGTGTTGCCAAGGCTCAAAATATAAATAGTGGCCCTCGTAAGAAAAAGTATGTTTGGAGACAGGGGGACTCGAACCTAGTATTTCAGCTTACAAAGCTGGCCTTTAACCGACATGGCCACAAGCCACGGTGAAGAAACCAATCTATTCGAGTAATTTATCCATAAGATTGCATCTTTTCCTGTCCAGCTCGAAATTTTGATGTCGCTTCTTGCTAATTACAAAAGCAATACGCTTCATCAGATAGGGTTCATATGCTGTACACATTGCTGACAAAATACAAGTGAAGCTTGTGCATGAAAATTAATGGAGACTTTGGGAAATCGTGCTTTTGTGGAAGGTTAATGTTTGCAACCCTAAATGATAACCGTTCTCTAGTTTCCGTCAATATAGCGGATTCTGCTATGTGACGACGAATCTCATTAACCAACGGCACATATTTTTATTTTTTTATTTTAAACAATTTATTTCAAAATTAAGAGTCATTATTCTGGAATCTACGGAGACATTCATTCATTTGGTAAGAATTTTACGGGAGTCACAATTCTATTTTTGTGCTCAATTACGAAACCAACGTGCACGTGTAAAACAAGTAAAGCCCGGCAATTTTTATTTTACAAAAATTCCATTTACTGTTAAAGTTAAATCAGAGGACAACCATTGACTTATTTTTAATAGCCTGGATGACTGATGTGGGGGGGGGGGGTACCTCCTCTCATGAGCCCCCCTGGCTGTGACATAAACTCTTCTTCCTTTAGGATTTCTATTGTTTTTCCCATCGCAAATTCAGTGCCAACTTTGCGATTCTGTTTGCCAAAATGTATGGGGAAGGGGTTTATTTATTCTTCAAGCCTTCTCCTGGACTAGGATAACACTATTTCCGAAAGATTTTTTTTTGCATTCATTTTCAGGAATTGCAACAGCACTTTTTCTGTCTCGCTTATTCTTATTGCGTTTTTTCCTTTTCGTTATTTAATGTTGCTTTTCTTCCATTTTCGGATACTCGCGACGATAAAGAGAGACTCAAAAAGAACACCCATGCTCAGGCCAAATTCGAACCCGTGGCCCTCGCATTCTAACGAATTGTGATAACTACTTCGTCACGAACAAAAAAAACGCGTTTCTTTTTAAAATAAATTTCAGGAATATTTCACATTTACATTACTTTGATTGTAAACGTGGAAATTCCAATTAATTAATATAAATGCAATCTTTCCGTTAGTCCTTTTCTTTGAGTCTGAGAGACACAAAATTCCCTGCATATGGTTAAATTGATTGATAGTAAGCAACACTGCTGCTTTCCGAACACTTACTTCGGCTGTACTTCCGGCCACAAAGCTGGACTTCAACTGAAACGAGTGTGCCACTTTCTGTGAACAGAAGTGTACAATATGTCATTAAAGCAAAAACTTTCCTTAATAACGATTTTCTGCGAACCGTCGAAATACGGAATTTTATCCTGAGTAGATGAAATCGGGCAGCACAGGCTCCCAATTGTCACTAATGGATTAATTTTGCAATTACAATAAACAAAATATACGAGGTATTTAAAACATCAATAAGATATACGTCTGGTATGCCTGGATAAGACACATAGTAGTTTAAGTTTATTTTAAGCAATTTCTTCAAATATTATACCAGAGTTTCGAACGTTTCGTTTCGTTTGTGTATTTCATTTCGGAAAATTCCATTTGAAATACTCAAATGAAAGGAGGGCAGTCATATATTCTTCTGATGAAGATTCATATCTCATCTTCGAATCGACGAGATCCACTTCTTTAGAATAATGTACCCCCCCCCCCCCCCTACGCAAAATAGCATTCTCTGCAGAGTGATTTTCTGAGAGTAAATTTTATCTGATTCCATCGTACCACACACATTTTAAACAATTTTCGTTTTTCTTTAAAAAGGTTTCCAAGAACACAGGTCAATGAACTAACTAGTAGAAAGCACAATGCAGTAGAATACGTTTACAATGGTTTGAATTTCTGTGGTAAGGAAGATAATGCTTATAGCCTAAGTCATAAAAAATATGCACTTTTTTATTGAGCGAATTGAAAATAGGTTCTCTTAACAGTAGCGCCTTGCGTCTGTCAAATTATCTAAGGGGGGTACAACTGGATTTATGGATTAATTGGGTACAGTATCCCCTTCAAAAATTTAATGGGGGTATAATGTACTCCTGTACCCTCCCCCCCGTTCCTGCGCCACTGGACACACACTTCCATCTATTAATAGAGCGATTCTTGTTTCATGAAAAATTATGTAAGAAATAAATGTTCAGTAGTCTATATGGAAGAAATTACATTGTTAAAATTATGAATAATAATATTGATGTCCACTAACACCAAAATTAAAAACCGCGTCTGTGTGTCAACAACTTTTTTTGGAGGGGGAGGGTCAGTCCTTCTAATCGGCATTTCATTGATTGACAAATTTTCAGTCTCTCTCAAAACTTGAGTCCACTGTTATTTCTTTGTAGCAGATTGCACTTTTTTTTTGGGGTGGGTCTTCGATTTTGGGTCATTTTAAGAGAGGTATGCTCCAATTGATCTTGTGATGTCATGTCACCACTGACAATCTAGAGGCCCAGTTCAACTCCCACAACCGAAATGATAAGTTTACTTGAGTATGTTACTCACTATTAGTATCAGAAGGCTAATGTGAGCGGCTCTTACGATGAATCTTCGCCTGGCACAGTGAGGGGATGGCTTTTGGGGCTGAAGGCTCATCCACCTCAAAGTCCAAAAGAGGAGTGTTTCCTGTCCTTTAAACAATTCCCCATAAACGGTGAATATATCTGTATTAACCTAATTAAAATAAAAATGTTTCAATCAAAAAGTGCACAGGATAACGAACAAAATATTTGGCTGCGTGAAGCCTCCCTCCCTCATCCTAAAAATAATCCTTCCAGTTCTTGATCTGATATGTAGATCATTCTGATTTTGTTTCGAGAAGCTACTACAATGATATTAAAGTTGATAAAAAAATGGGAGTATTTGGGGTAGAAGTTAATTTCTTGTACAACTGTGGGGGGAGCGGGACTAGCTAACTATTGTACGTCCGTCCCACCCTGGAATCATCCCGATAACTTTTTTCTTCACTAAGGGAGCCCCTCAATATTTTACTTGCAGGGGGGCCACAGAGAACTGCGCTACGCCACTGGTCCCTACTCATAATTGTAGAATTATATTTCAACATTTGAACCCCTTCCTTCTAAGGGGGGTGGAAGTAACAACACTTCCTTTTGGACTTCGTTTTACCACCCTTGAATATCCATAAATAATCGAGACATTTGCTAAATAGAGTTCAATATTAATTAACAGTGACGTGCACTGAGGAGTAGCTAGTCTAGCAGAGATAGATCAATCAATCTCACGTCTCTAATTATTTTCAAATCACAATATTTATTGCCTTGAAACCTCACTTTGTATTCAACACTTCTTTCCACGCGCTTCTCGTCCCTCGATGTGATCAGCTGGCAAGGCTGGATACCCTAGCTGGCTCTTTCTCCGCCTTACCAAATCCAGGTATAGACAACCGCCCGAAGCGAAGATTTCTGCCTGTACCTCCCTTGCCCCCTCGCCCCCCGCTTCAATGGTTGAAAGCCCACTGTTTCAGGTCCTCCAGTTTATCTCCTATAGGACAGATAGGGGATTGGTTTCCCTTCGATTCTTTTGTAAATCCTCTAAAGAACTCAGGGGATAATTTTCTGCAGTACTTATGTTCTCTGTATTTACACAACCTTTTAAACGTTGTACAATATGTATGTATAATATGGGATGTAGTTTTATTTATATATGAATGGGAACGTACTTGTATTATGTGCAGACAAAAATGTTATGGTTTCTTTTATCTTTTTTTCAAATATGGAATATATAATGATTAAATGACAAATATCTAGCTCTCGTTTTAGTAGTGTTTTATTTAAATATATTAATAATTTGGCCTCCAATAAAAAATTGGTAAGCTAAACAGTCATAAATACGGATGTATTAATTTGGACAAGAAAACGCGCGTTCTAATTGGTTTGGTTTATTTTACTTCACCTTTCTGCCACATTTGGTTATCGCGAAAATGAGGATGAGTGATGATATAATGAAATTGATGAAGGAACCGCACAAAGAACAATTCAGACTTGGATTCGAACCCGTGACGACCGCGCATTCTTGTTCCTGTGTGTTGTACCCTGCAGTGAATAATGAAATAATTTGGAATGATAAATGTATCCCAGAACCCAAAAAGCCAAATGAATATCAGTGAAGAAAGTAGGAAAAAGTGTGTTTTGTTACCGGTTTATCTCCTCTAATATATTGAATTTTTGCCACCTTCCATCGCTTTTTCTAGCTGTATAGATTTAATCGCGATAACTAGCTAATGAGCTTATGAAAGTCACGAGGGACAATCATAAACATAGAACTCTGAACTCCTGATTTCACAGTGCCCTGCAGATGCACCGGGAGGAAATTATTTGTATTCCCCCCCCCCCTTTTCTTTAGCGTTGCTATTCCATCACTTTACCTAAATTCTGCCATGATGATGACGTTGATTAAATTAAACGGATGAAGAGTGGTTACAAAGGAACACTCATGCACAGGCCAGGGTTCGAGCCCGGTTCCTTCACGAGATCGTGATATGGAGAAATTAGGGAAATCAAGCAATGCATTTTTTTTTAGTAAAACGCTAATCACATACAAATATGGTGTTTCAAAATTCCAATTGAAATTTACGTCCCACTGAGTAAATACGCAGTTTGCTTTGCCGATACCCAAGTATCCGAATTGTTTGAGCTTTCCACTCATCTTTGTTGTCGGCCGACCTCCGTAGAGGAGTGCAAATGGCTCCATTTCGGTACCCGGTGGAGGCACATAGTGGTTCGGATCCCACTTTAAACTGTAAGTCCAGTCCCGATTAGCTTTTATGAACATAAAGTGGACTTAAACACGAAATCAACCAGCTGCGGGGGTGTGGTTATCACTGCATGCTACGACACCAGGAGTTCCGGGTTCGAACCCCGACCTCGGCATGGGTGTTATTTGTGTTTGTCTCTTAATAATTGTATTGTATCATCTTCGCGATTAACCAAATGTGTCAGCGACTCTAAGTAGCATAAATCAAATCATTCATTGATTGATTGATTTTGTTTGTTTTACTTCGCTTTTCCTACACTTTTGGCTAATCGTCAAGATGATACGATAAGATTGATGAAGGGACAAACACAAATAACACCCATGCCCATGTAGGGGTTCGATCCCGGGATCTCTGGCTTAATAGTTAAATCAACATGTTTTGGATTTTCGAAAGTGGGTGGGATTAACACGTGCTTCTTTTCAGTAGTCCTTCCTCATTTTTCATCCCTTTTCTTTTTTTGGCGTTCTATTTTTAGGAATACTGGGCCCTAAAGGGGGGAGGGGGATTATGACCCACACCAACCTCCCTTGGGCACGCCACTGATTGCTACCCCAAGTGTCGACATCACGCATTTGTCGCTGTTAATTAAGTATAATACTGTGCATTGATATGAATGAAGAATAAATGTCCATTAATGGACAAGTAAATGAAGGGCTCGGTGCAATAAGGAGCTAACTCTCACTTCTGTCAAAATTGAGACACATCGTGCAGTACGTGCGGCATGAACGTCTGCTGCATTCACCAAGAGGTGGTGCTGGTGCTGTGTCACATTCGCGCGCAATCACATGGTACCCTTCTTTGAAAGGAACGTACGAACGGAAAGTTCTGTGCAACAAGGTGTCAAGCCACAGGAAAATGTCGGATAACGAGGAAGTTCTGCAGAGCACCTCCTCATATATTTGTGATTCTGATGAGGAAAATGGCCCTCTGTGCGGTGACAACAGCTTTGATGACCCTGACTATGTGTGTGGAGTGTCGAGCAGCGATAGCACCGACTCTGAGGTAAGAAAGAAGTTTTTGTTTTTGGTATTTTTTGAAAATGATGGTTAACACCTTATTGTCTCAGACTTGGGCACGGTGAAAACGGTTGGTAAGTGTGCGTCGTGATGTGCATGTTAATGCGCAAATCAGCTCACTATGCATTCGTCAGGCCTCTTGCAAGTTGGTACAGTAAAATCATGAACTTATTCTGATGACAACTGCTGCTAACATAATGAATGTAGGTTAGCACCATGTTGCTGAAATGATTAATCACGAAGAAATCGACGTGACACACGTACATAATTCCCTAATAATGACAAATTCTGACAACGTACCATCAAGGACATTGCGATAAATAGTATAGAATAGGAAAGGTGGCATTCCGGATGGCGCAGTGGTAGCGTCGTCGCCTTGTAATCAAGGGGTCCCGGGTGCAATTCCCGGTGGAGGCACATAGTGGTTCGGATTCCACTTTAAACTGTAGGTCCAGTCCCGATTAACCTTACTGTGCATAAAGTAGACTTAAAACAACAAACCAATCAGTCAATCAACAGGAAAGGTATTGTAGAAATAATGTAAAGATAAATAATCAGAATTGTTTTGTCATTTGCAAAAATGATGTGTTTCGGAACTTTCTGTTTGTAGAGTGGATTGGACTGTTATTGCTAGTTTACATTTTCAAATACATTTGTTACTCTGATCCATTTCAGAATGACCTTCACATCACAAGGACGAGAGAGCGATCTCCTGTGAAACATCCTCCAACCAGAAAGAGACGATGCGACCAGGATAACTGGGAGAGAGTGAAACGTAAGAGAAGAAGAAATAAAGGGGAGCAGTACACATCTGGGCACACAAAGGATGTTGTTCCAGCCAGGAAGATAGGTGAGCCATGTACTTGTCCAAAGAAATGCTGGAACAAAATTAAGGGGGATGCAGAGTTCATTTCTCACACATTCTAGGACTTGGCTGATTATGCAACACAGAACACATACCTCATGCAAATATTAGAATTCAGAATACGAAACGTTCCTACACAAAGGGACAATCTTCCAGGAGGTCATTCACATTTTCCTATAATATACAATATACAACAAATGAATGGGCAGATAAGATCAGCAGTGCAAACAGAAAGAAGAAATTTCATGTAACACGCATGCAGCAAACCGACTTCAAGGATCTCACACCACTTGTGGCATCAATTACCAAGAAAACCACCACAGATGGTAAGGAGCCTCTCAAGTTTAAAGAGGCTGCGGTGTTTATGATGGAATCCGCTACTCGCCATATTCTGCATGAGAGTTATTCATACCAGAAAGAAGCGCCAGTATGGACTAGGTGCACCCTAAAGAAAAGAGGCTGTCCACTGCCAGAGGTACCCCTAAGTGATTTGCCATGCAAGTACAAAGAACAGATTTCCATAGATGTCCGGAAATATTCAGACATAATGTCCCTGTTGGAATGGATCCCTAAGATATACCATAATTTGTATCTCAGCTTTGTTCCGACGGAAGTAGCTGCCGAGGAGAGTGCAGAAATTCTGGATGGACGTGAGGACTGATACAATAGGAGGGCCTGGATCAGTTGAATTCAGAATAGTTTGTGCGACCTGCATTCATATGCCACTATTTGGTGTCACTGCTGAGAATATTTTGGCTGACACTGCATATGAATTAAACTTGTATGTAATTTTTTTCTCCCTACAAAATTAACTTGGATTTTTAATTCTTATGTATATTTTTTTGTTCACAATATAATGGTCATGCATTCCTGTTTGTTGTTATTCCACAGAACTGACACCAAAGATTGTGATGCAATAAGGATCTAACCAACAATGGGAAACAATGAACTGAAAAAAACAAACAAATTGAATCATCTTTGCAATAATTGTACCACATTTGAATGTGTCCATGTAAACTTGAAACTTCAGGCATACTTTTGAAATCAACTATACAATAATACAAACAAAATTCAGATTTATGGATTTTTTCAAAGTTTCAAATGCTAATATCTCGAAAACAACTTTTTGAGGGTTAGCTCCTTCTTGCACCGAGCCCTTCAAATATTAAATTATATCTTGAAGAAATGAAAGGTTGGTGGCTTTGGGGGGGGGGGGGGAGATTACAAGAGAGGAAATACAGAGGAAAAGTGACTAAAACTAGTTTTTTTCTTAATTTTCCTCACGCTGATGTGTCGAATGTCGACGCATCATGTATTTTACTCATGTAAAGTATTGATGTATATTCCTGCCAATAACAACAAAATACCCATTATGTGTGGAGTTCCGATGGGAAGCCTTCAACACGTCTTCTTCTATCAACTTTAACATGTCGACAGCGTATTTTGCATGAATCGAAATTACTCAGGTGGAAAGAAGTTAAATTAATCAGTGTCACAACTTACAAAGTTATGAAGTGCTTTTGTCATTTTTCTAACTCCAATTGTCATACATTTTACCAATGTATATACACTCAAGGATATACCTTGAACTAATAATCCAGCCATTTTTCATGTCCTCCAGAGCATTTCTTTATCGATGATGTCAGTGAGTAATATGCTATCCCGTACCACACACAAGCTAGTAATCATTGAACGGGAGAAGTGTACATTACGAATAAAGTTGAGGTAATTTAGTTACAAAAACCAGGGCATTGCTTATTAATGTGACATACATTCTGACACATAATGTAATTTCTTCAATTAGTTACATTTCTTATTGATAATTGTTCCTGCAATCAAATTGTACGGTGGGATGCACAAGTATTGCTCAGCAAATGCTGGACACCATAAATACATTTAGGTGCAGTGGTATTTGCAAATCCCCATGTGATGTGAAAGTAGTACTCTCTATTGAGCATATGCTGCCTAGTTTTTATCTCTTAGTGCTTGGATATAGTTTTGCTTTCATTGTAATTAATGTGGAAATTCTTATAGGTAGGTATATTACGAATCATAGATGACAATGTTAGCAGGAATTGTATAGTGAATATTGATTTTTATAAGTAACAAGTAATATCTAGTATTATAAAAATAATTACAATGTTGCAAAATATAGAAAAAAAATGCTTGTCCACATTACTGAAATATATGAAAAGAGAATATTACTGGTTATCACAGCGCTCTACGACGTCAGAGAACCGGTGTTCAAATCAAATCAGATCCTGGGGATGGATGTTCTTTGCGAGTTTCCCTTCATCAATCAAATAAAATTATCATTCATCCTCATCTTCGCGATTAGACAGAAGTGACAGAAAAGCAAAGTAGAATAAACAAAATCAATCAATGAATCAACTTTCCTTACTGTTGTTCTTCTAAAGATATACATGTTCATAATTATTTGTGAGGTATGCATTTTTAATCACAATGACACCACCTTAAAATCCTAAATAAACGAATGAGAAAGAGTCCCCCTCCCTCCCCAGCAAATTTTTATCCAATGGAGCACTATGGAGAAATAGTCCAAGTTTTGAACCCAGAATACGCCGCTGGTATATTCTACGTAGGTGCTGGTTACTTTCTAGAGTCATGTGTCGTAGTATGTAAATAAATACAAAACCATAAAAACAAGGGAAAAGTTTGTTCTTGTCCTTGTTTTGTGTGGGTATGTTGCAATAGCAACAATAACAGTGATTGATGGCCTGATATTATAATGGGAAGACGTGCTGCTTTCTGAGTTCTGACTTTAGTTTACCAAATGATTTCCATACTTGTTTTAAAGATAAAGGAACAGAAATAGATTTTTCACATTCCATATGTTGTTACGGGATACACTTATATGAAACTAATACCTAAAATTACCTCTAGAAAGAAGTGAAAGATATTTAAATTTTATTTGTGTTTATTCAACAATTAACAGTTTTTTTTCTCTCTCTAACTTCCACGACTAGTATGAAAACCAACAGACTAATCATTCTTACGACTTCGCACAGCCTTTGGGAAAACGTCTCCCCCGTCCTACGCGAACAACAGGTTTGTTTGCTTGAGTTTGTTTTTAAGTCCACTTTATGCAGAGAGAGGCTAATCGGGACTGGACCAACAGTTTAAAGTGGGATCCGAACCACTTTGTGCCTCTACGGGTATCGAATCGTGGGACTAAACGATAAGAAATGCTGTACTAGGTCGTTACTAGGACTCTGGAGTTTATGACCTTAAAATTCTAAAATAAATACCTTAACATTGCAAGAAAATGGCCTTTAAAGTTACTGTAGAATCATTGCTGCGATTGTCATGAAGAAGGACACCCTATGTGCTAAAATTACGCATTTTTGTATTCGTAGATCCAGCCACTATAATAGCAGTTATTGAGGGCGGAGGGAAGTCACTTGAGTAGTCTACCCCAGGGCCCCAATGACTCTCGTTATGCCCCTGGGAAAATGACTTGAAAAATGAAAACTACTAGAAACTACATTTTTCTTTAATTGTTTTAACTTTTTCTGCATTTAAATTTTTTTATTTATTAACTAGAACATCATTTAAAGATCACATCATTCATCCTTATCGACGCGATAAACTTAATGTGGTAGAAGAGAGACGTAATCAAAATATAAGTTGAAAGAAGACAAAACAAGTATTTGTAAAAAATGAAACGTTTGGCAACACTGTCTTTCCGTAAAGCCAATGCAGGCAGCACAACACGAATCATCCCAGCAGTACGAGGTGCAGGCAGAATTGTGATCAAGCTTGGACGTAACCCGTTTGTATTTCTTCGTATTATCATGTACGTACACCTTCTAAGTGTGCTTCAGAGTGTTGCTGAAGATTCATTCCAACCATAGCATACAGGAAAAATAAACTAATATAATTAGTTAGTGCGGAATCATTAAAAATCTAACAAGACATGAACAACTAGAATCTTCTTCCGGTTTGTTATGTTCGTATCACATAATCTACCAACAGGTGCCACGATACTGTCAAAGCAAAGAAATAGTAGTTTGCAGTCAGTTTAGAGGACAAATGCTATCAGGAGTTGTGCAGAAAGGCACCAATATATCTGTGAAAATACAAGAATGTATGAAGAAAAAGGTAAGTAACTTTTACAGATTTAATGTTTTTTATAATATTGAAGTAGTTGTGATTCATTTACTTTGACGTCTTTTTTTAAATGGAATAATTACTTTCAAGATAAAAAGACTGAAGTTCGTAGTGTGTTGTATGCAGTGGACACATTTTCCTTGCCTAAGGGGTGGGTGGTCAGCAAGGAACACACTCGTTACCGAGTTGTCGATTCTGCGTGTAGCAGAAGATACATAAAAGTTGTTATACATGTGGATAATCAGGGGGTGAATGAGTATCTTCTATCTTCTGCTACCCCTCTCTGTAAACTGCGTTAGCTGATGTTAGCAATAATCTGGCGGTTTGCATACAACGATATTTATTTATTTCGAACACAACAGGCGAATGGCCAATTAATGTTTTAGATTTTCTTTTTTGAATATGAGCCTGTAAGTTCATGTGATTGATGAACGACAACAATTATTCTTGAAGTCGCAGAAATGCAAATAAACATGAAACATGTCAACGATAAAGTAGTGCACAACCAAAAATATAGCTTAAATCGCCTATATGAATACAAAATTTCAAATATTACAATGTATAGTCACGGACACTTTTGGGTTGTTGCAGCCGACAAGTGTCCGTGACTATACAACGTATCTCTACACTCAAAATTTCAGATTTGAACCAACACGTACGAAACAAAATATAAGGAAAT